>NC_069507.1:246585306-246630306 GCF_027579735.1 Bombina bombina
TGTTGAAAAGAGATTTAAAAAGCATGTGATAAGAGGCAGCCCTCAAAGGCTTAGAAATTAGCATATGAGCCTACCTATGTTTAGTTTAAACTAAGAATACCAAGAGAAAAAAGCAAATTTGATGATAAAAGTAAATTGGAAACTTGATTAAAATTAAAAGTCCTATCTGAATAATGAAAGTTTAATTAATACTAGACTGTCCCTTTAAATGCCATTTACTTCCTGGTTAAGGATTTCATTCTATCATATAAAAACCCCACATTTTAGGAATAATTTTAGTACTGGTTCTAATTTCCTGTGATAGTTCAGCTTGGTGTAGTTAGGAAAAAAAAATAAAAAAAATTACACACTTGTCCTTTTGAACCAAACATGAATCCAAACAGCCACACCAAAGAAGAAGGGATATCTACACATTTTAAGACATTTCTTAACAAAGTAGTTAAATATTTCACCAAATAATTTCTCAGGTTTTGAGTTAAAAATGAAACTGTGTGACTGAATGTCTGACTTTGGCACAAAAACCTCAAAATATAAATTGGACCAAATAAATACATTTCTTGTCCTATTTAAAAGGTTGTTTTTTTTCTATTAGAAAATATTGCATGGTGTTTATAAACTGGGTCAGATTTGTATAAACAGATAGCTGCCTAAGGACTGGGTCAGATTTGTATAAACAGATAGCTGCCTAAGGACTGGGTCACATTTGTATAAACAGATAGCTGCCTAAGGACTGGGTCAGATTTGTATAAACATCGATTCATTGCATTACTGTTTAAAAGGCCAGTAAAACCTGCATATGGACACACCATTATGAACAAATATTGTTGCAAAAAATATGTCCATTAAATCAGAGCATCTTTTTGAATGTTGCTTATAGTTTGCTCAATATGCAATGATACAAATGTAACCTTTCCTTTCCCGTAGTGTGATATGTATCTGATATTTAACAAGTAGTGGAAGTATTTCATGTGTTTAGAAAACAGGAAGAAACACTGGTGTATCTGTGTAACATTATATACATTGTAAAACAGAGCCCAGTTGTCAAATTATGCAAACAACACCATAACACACAATGAAAAAGTAAATAACTGTTCTGTTTCATGTATTATCTTACAATGTATGCAGAAATAATACAATACCCTGGGTGTATTCATTTCATTGCGGATATAACTTATTTTTTTTCTTCTTACTTTTATGCAACAACTTCATTAAACACAACTTTTGTGTGTAAAATGTAATATCTGTAATGGTTCCTATTTCAATTACTGTGCCAGTTAGTTATATTTACACATTGTAGAAGATGCTGACACTTTATATCGACATGGAATTAATATAGAGACATGGATAATGGGTAATTTCTTTTTATACCAAGAATTACACGTCTTAACTAGGAAAACAGAATAACGTTGGGTAATATTTATAATTTAACCCATTGGCTGCTGGTGACAGCTGTGCACTGGGGTTTCATTTTTAAAATATAGTTACTGCATCTAAAAAGTAAACCTCTTAACTGTCAGAAAGGACTACAATACATTGACAATGTGTTGCAGTTCTCTCTGGCAGCCAGGAGGTTAACAGGACTTAAAGGGACAGCCTACACCAGAATTTTTATTGTTTTAAAAGATAGATAATCCCTTTATTACTCATTCCCCAGTTTTGCATAACCAACACAGTTATATTAATATACTTTTAACCTCTGTGATTATCTTGTATCTAAGCCTCTACAAACTGCCCCTTTATTTCAGTTCTTTTGACAGACTTGCAGTTTAGCCAATCAGTGCCTGTTCCCAGATAACTTCATGTGCATGAGCACAGTGTTATCTATATGAAATACATGAACTAACACCCTCTAGTGGTGAAAAACTGTTAAAATGCATTCTGAAAAGAGGTGGCCTTCAAGGTCTAAGAAATTAGCATATAACCTCCTGGGTTAAGCTTTCAACTAAGAATACCAAGAGAACAAAGCAAAATTGGTGATAAAAGTAAATTGGAAAATTGTTTAAAATTACATGCTCTATCTGAATCATTAAAGTTTTTTTGGCCTTGACTGTACCTTTAAAAGTAAAGCTTATGCAGATGCTTTCCATCCTCAGCATACTACTGAAAAGCAATGTAAAATACATTACAAAAAAAGTTGTTTATGAAAATGAGTCTGTGCCACGTGCACACATCTGGTGCACTCTCACAAGCACTGACTGGTAGGTATATGCCAGTCAGGTCCCCTGTTAGCACAGTGATTGGCACATGTGGTGCTGAAAAGAAGAAAAAAAGGCTAAAGCAGCTACCACAGTAGTCTGATGGTCATATACAGCCCAGTATTCTACTCTACTTCCCTTTAAGAGGAACACCAGTACCAGAGTGTTTACTGGGAGGCACTGGTATTTTTCAGGAACAAAACTGGTGTAGCGGAGGCCTAAAGGGTCAGATATTTATTAGGGTTTAACAGCAGTGGTTTTATAATCCTCTGTGACCTCTTCACACTATCTAAGTCACCCTTTCCCTGACCTGTCCCTTATAACAGTTTAGATAACCGACCAATTGTACCTGTGTCAACCAGTGTTCAATTTATGGCAGCAACAAATTCAATACTCTGCTTTTCTCCCACAGATTGCAGCATTTTGCATTGTCCACTTGGCAAAGGAAACAGGAGGGGAGGGTTATATATGCAGGAATCATTTTAGAGCTAAACAAACTGACATTATCAGGATTTATCACTGCATTATATATATTTGATTAACCATTTAGTGCCTTTAACACTAGTTTTTGAAAGAAGTTACTCAGGCCGAGCTCGGTGAATATACACTAATTAGCTTCCTCAGTGTCAGACTGAGCCCACAACACACTGTAAGGTAAACTCAGAAATAAAACAAGTATTGGAAAATGATTTAATAAGTTATACTGAAGTCCATACTTCCTTAAAGGGACATTAGACAATACAGTGCATAATAAAGTATTTCCCCTTTGTCTATAGTAGGCATGAAGCAGAATCAGTATCAACAAACAATTCTGTCTTTAATTTAGACTCAACTGAAATATTGCACCTGCCATAATATCCCAGCTGCATCACTGCTGCAAGAACAATTACTTCAACAAAGGAAACAAAGCCATAGAAGTCAATAAGAAAGTGTTGTTTAAATTGTGCACTGTGACTGAATCAGGTCCCTAATACTGGCAAAGCCTTTAAAGGGGAACTTCACTTTTATCATTCAGATAGAGCAGCAGTTTTAAGACACTTCCAATTTACTTCCATTATCAAATTTTGCACAGTCTTTTTATATGCACACTTTCTGGGGAACAAGATCCTACTGAGCATGTGCACAAGCTCATGGGTATACATATACTAGTCTGTAATTGGCTGATGTCTGTCACATGATATGGGGGGACCGGAAAATGGGAGAAAAAATAAATTTGTCAGAAAAAAAATCTACTGCTTAATTGAAATTTAGAGTAGGTGTTAAATCATTGTCTTTTTATTATGCACTTGTTAATTATTCAATTCTACGGCATCGAGTGGTCCTATAAAGAGATATGAAACTCAAATGGTGTCTTTCATTAATTCAGATAGAGCAGGCAATTTTAAGGAACTTTCTCATTTACTCCTATTATAATTTTTTTCTTCGTTCTCTTGGTATCTTTATTTGAATTGCAGGAATGTACGCTTAGGAGTCGGCCCATTTTTGGTTCAGAACATGGGTAGTGCTTGCTAATTGGTGGCTACACTAAATAAAAAATGTGGGTTTTATATCTCTTTAACACTACTGCACCCTATGTTTCTACCATCATTTCGCAGCACTCCACTGCAATTCCCCCACCCACCCATAAACCCTTGCATAAAATAACCTTTTCATATGCTGTCACTTTTATCTAAACTCTATCAAGCTAGACCTGTCATATGACCCACTCTGAAACTCGCCCCATGATCTTATGTTCTACCTCCTCTGCCCACATCCTGCAGTATATTTTGTTCCTCTCCACCTGTGTGTATGTACATGAGGGGTCTAATAGCCTCATTTTAATCCACCACTTCCAGTGCTACACCTGAACTTGTTGTTGCAGTAATGTAACATACAACTAGTATCTTTCTGACAATGCTTGATATATCCCAACCTCAGATGGCCAGTGCGGAGCAATCAGTTGGCACATTACACATAAGATAATGATAAAACCTCACAAACAACAGACTGATGGTTATCTCGTTCCTTTGTCCCAACAAGCTGAAACTTGCCTTTAATCAGAGATTTTCCCTTCCTAACAGCCATTGTGTAGATCAGAGGTAAAACTAATTTGTTTGTGTGCAAATCCATGTCTGAAACATCAGAAACCTGCATCCTGCACAAAATATCCAGAAGACCAATGTTTTCACGGTAATCAAGAAACTTGGGTTGGGTAGATGCCCGCTGGTATGTTGTTTATATATACATTTATTAAGACACACGTGAAAATAATATGTATTTCCCCAGCATACACTTCTTTTAATAATAAAAAAAAGTTTAGAAGCAAACTGACATAATGAGCATGTGCCAAGTAAATGCACATGCTGGCTGCGCTGTACTAGAGACGAGCATGAAAAGGGCTAGCAACCCAATACTAAAAAGTCAGGCAGACATTAACAGAGAGCTTCATTACATTTGTTAAATGTAAAATATCATTCATGATTGTGATTATTTATAGAGTTGTATTTAGACAAGTGGTGTATTCAATTTTTTATTTAGTTTTTGTGCTGCCCTAGGAACTGAGAAATACTCACCCCTAACAAATGTTACCTCATATTCAGCTCATGTATTTCTCACTTCCAGAGACCAAGAACACATGGGGTCATGTTCACCCCCCATACAACTAGAAGACATTGGTTTATATTATTATTAAAGGGAGAAATAAAAAAAAATCTATTAAAGTGACACTGAACCCAACATTTTTCTTTCATGATTCAGATAGAGCATGCAATTTTAAGCAACTTTCTAATTTTCTTGGTTTTCTTGCTATCTTTATTTGAAAAAGAAGGCATCTAAGCTTTTTTCTTGGTTCAGTACTCCGGACAGCACTTTTTTACTGGTGGATGAACTTATCCACCAATCAGCAATGACAACCCAGGTTGTTCACCAAAAATGGGCCGGCATCTAAACTTACATTCTTGCATTTCAAATAAAGATACCAAAATAATAAAGAAAATTTGATAATATGAGTAAATTAGAAAGTTAAAATTTCATGCTCTATCTGAATAACAAAAAAAAAAAATTTGGGTTCAGTGTTCTTTTAACTAATTGTGCAGTATTTTTACATTCACACTTTCTGAGGCACCAGCTTCTACTGAGCATGTGCTGAAGTGCACACAAATATGAGTCTGTAATTTGATGAGAGCTGTCACATGATACAGGGCGAGGGAATTGTAAAGACATTTTGAAATTTATCAGAACACTTACATAATAAATATTTTCCACTAACCTATGCAAGCAGAATGGATTGTGCGCCAGCGATGTAAACACTACATAACATTTGCATTCTTGTGCTCATCTTGTAATCTGACCTGTAGTTGCAAGCAATAGCGCGATAATAAAAAGCTCTCGCACATTAGAGTATTTATCTTTTGTGTCCCTTTAAGAAGTACAAATTATTTAAATTTATATTGACATTGTTCTTTATAATGTGCTGATCTGTCTCTGACATCCAGTAGTTTGTCTCTAATAATCTATGGGGGGGTTGAGCCATAAAACAGAAGTCATTTTGGATTCTCTCTCAGGTCTGGGCAGGTAGGTTTATAAGGTCAGCAGATATCCTTGTTTCTCTGTGGGATACTCAGTTATTTTATGGTACATTTTGTGCAAATGGAAACTCCCAAGGAGAAGTGCATATTCATATCCCAAGCAATGTTTTCTCTGAGGCCAGTCTTGTGAGCATCCCAGCAGTGAAACAGTTAACTAGAGCAATTAGCAAACACTACACAATGCAGACTGCAAGGTTTGGTTCCCTATTAAAGGGACAGTCAACCATAGAATTGTTGTTGTTTTAAAAGATAGAGAATCCCTTTATTACTCATTCCCCAGTTTTGCATAACCAACACAGTTATATTAATGTACTTTTTACCTCTGTGATTACCTTGTATCTAGGAACCTTCTTCCAGCCCCTGATCACATGACTGTGACTGTTTATTATCTATTGTCTTAAATTTAGCATTGTATTGTGCTAGATCTTAAATAACTTTCTGTGCCTGAACACAGTGTTATCTATATAGCCCGCATGTACTTTCTGTCTCTTTGTGTTGAAAAGAGATTTAAAAAGCATGTGATAAGAGGCAGCCCTCAAAGGCTTAGAAATTAGCATATGAGCCTACCTAGGTTTAGTTTAAACTAAGAATGCCAAGAGAAAAAAGCAAATTTGATGATAAAAGTAAATTGGAACGTTGATTAAAATTAAAAGTCCTATCTGAATAATGAAAGTTTAATTTATACTAGACTGTCCCTTTAACTGTTTCACTGCTGGGTCGCTCACAAAACTGGCCTTAGAGGGAACACTGGTCAGAAGTGTGCTTCATATTTTAGCCAGGTAGTGAGATTTGCCAGCCTTCTTCACTTCAAGCTCCCTTTTAATCATTTTGTTGAAAGAAAAGAAAAAACATGATTTAAAAAAATATTATAATGAGCAAAATAGGGATGGACTATAAGTAATAAACATATTTATTCTCATTTAGGGTCTGTCTGAAGTTTGATTAAACTCATATGGGGAGAAAACACTTAATAGACTTAAAAAGGTGTAAAAGTGCAATAAGAAAATACTCTTATGTGTTATAGCAAACAATGGTGCAATTATACATTGATCTATTTGTTTAACCCTTGCAAGTGGGTTACACATAGTTAAAGTCAGATCCACAGCAGCCATGCACTACTGAGAGCTAGCTGAATATATCTGATGACCAATGATAAGAGGCATATGTGTGTAGCCCCCAATCAGCAGCAGGCCCTAGTGGTATAACAGAAGTAAATGGAAAAGTCTTAAGATATTCTCTGTCTGAATCGTGAACGTTTCATTTTGGCTGTCATGTATCTTCAAACACTGCTCTTATTACCTATGTGAAGTATAAAAAGTAGCTATCGGGACAAAAAGAAATCTGGTTATTTTATGCATTTCTTATAGTTGTATTTGTTTTCAATTTATTTCTGCAAGTATTTTCCATTTACAAAGATGAGACGTACAGTGAATAAGAATCTTACAGTTTTGAGTGCCATCTAGTGGTAAGTTGTGATAATTCTCAGCAGACGCCAAAAAGGAATGTTCCCTTAGGTATTGTTTATTGCTGTACACCATTCCTATGGTAGTTGGTGGTAAGTACAACCTTTTTTTTTTAAACAAACAACAACAACAAAAAACATAAAAAAATGGCAGGAAAAAAACCCAAGAATAAACAAAAGATGTAAGAAAAAATCCTTTTGCTCCACCAGAGAATGCCCCCAATTCCCTAGTCAAAATTCCCAGCTTGTTGAACTGAATTCAATAAGTATTTTGTTTCCAGGAATGACTAGATGTTTGTGACAGGAAAGACCCCACAATAAATCAGTTTGGGATAGGTTTGTTCTCAGCTCAAATAATTTTACATTTTGAGTCCGACATCTTCATTTCTAGAGCAATTTCCCCAAAAGTATTGTGTAGTGACTCCAATAAACCAGGCAAAAGACTTAAAATTAGTGGTTTGTGGTGGACGGAGCACAGAAAGACAGATCAGTCAAAAACTAAATTTATGCTTACCGGATATATTCATTTAAAGGGACAGTCTAGTAAAAATTAAACTTTTATGATTCAGATAGGGCATGCAATTTTAAACAACTTTCCAATTTACTTTTATCATCAAATTTGCATTGTTATCCTGGTATTCCTTTTTTTACAGCTAGACAGCACTAGTTCACATGTGTCATATAGACAACATTGTGCTCACTTCTGTGGAGATATTTATGAGTCATCACTGATTGGCTAAAATGCAAGTCTGTCAAAAGAACTTAGATAAGGGGACAGTCTGCAGATTCTTAGATACAAGATAATCAAAGAGGTAAAAAGTATTAAAGGGATAGTAAAGTCCAAATTAAACTTTCCTGATTCAGATATGGCATGCAATTTTAAACAACTTTCTAATTTACTTGTATCATCAAATTAGCTTTGTTCTCTTGTTATTCCTATTTGAAAGCTAAACCTAGGTAGGCTCATATGCTAATGTGTAAGCTCTTGAAAACCGCCTCTCATCTGAATGCATTGAAAGGGACAGTCAAGGCCAAAAAAAACTTTCATGTTTCAAATAGGGCATGTCATTTTAAACAACTTTCCATTTTACTTTTATCACCAATTTTGCTTTGTTCTCTTGGTATTCTTAGTTGAAAAGTAAAGCTAGGAGGTTCATATGCTAATTTCTTAGACCTTAAAGGCCGCCTCTAATCTAAATGCATTTTGATAGTTTTTCACCACTAGAGGGCATTAGTTCATGTGTTTCATATAGATAACATTGAGCTCATGCACATGAATTTACCATGGAGACAGCTCTGATTGGCTAAACTGCAAGTCTGTCAAAAGAACTGAAATAAGGGGGCAGTCTGCTGAGGCTTAGATACAAGGTAATAACAGAGGTAAAACATGTATTATCATAACTGTGTTGGTTATGCAAAACTGGGGAATGGGTAATAAAGGGATTAGCTATCTTTTTAAACAATAAAAAATTCTGGAGTAGACTGTCCCTTTAATTTATAATGGTGAGGTTACAACTCATCACGCATAAGAATTCCCCTTCTGGCAACTAGGAGGTAGCAAAATACACCAGAGCTTTAAATCCCTCCCACTTCCCATGATCCTCAATCATTCATATAGCCAAGAAGATGAGGAAGACAGAAAAGCAGGATTGAGTGGGCAAAGCAAGTGCAAAATTAGTACTGAAGCCACCTGAACAAAAATAAAGGAAGTGGCTCGTTTTGACTCTTACTATCATTAAAGAAATTAATTTATCAGGCAAGCATACATTTTGCTTTCTTTCATCAAATGGTGAGAGTCCATGAGTCAGCACGTGTAAAAATCATCACCCAACGAGATCATAGAGAAATAGGGATGGGGAGGACTAACAGTGAAGGTACGTTACAGATCAGACGCTATGGCCCGTAGAATTTTCCTGCCAAAAGCAGCCTTTAGAAGAGGCATGCACATAAAAGTGATAAAACATCAAAAAGGTCTGCAAAAAAGACCTAATATCTGCCTTGCAAAGCCCAAGAAGTGGCAACTTCCCTAGTAGACTGAGCAGTAATGTGTTCACTGGGAGCTAACTCGACAACCAAATATGCCTTGACATTAAACCAGGTAGCTGTAGCTTTCAGACCCTTGAAATGCAATTAAAAATTATCAGAAGAAAAATAAGTGTGAAAGCTTTTGAGGCTTCCATATAAAATGTGAGAGACCTCAAATCTAGATTATTACCTCCTGAACCCAAACTACCTGCACCTCCTAAGACCCCCACAACGTAACAGGCTGGCATGTGAAAATTACTAGCCACCCTGGCCAAAGAAAGGAGCCCCTGAACCAAGGAATGGCGAGTCTGTTGCTAGGTTAAGGACTATCTTGTCCTGCGATCTAAGGCAGCCACCATGAGACCAAAAAATCCATGCAAGGAGCAATGGAAGGGTGATGATTCAACAGCAGGGCACAGGCATGTTGCATCTTCAGTCTACGCTGATCTGTCAGGGACAAACTCACTGAAGCGATTATGAACCACAGAAAAGATACGCAAGTCTAAGAAGTACTATGTGAGTGTGAGACCTAGCCAGATGAAAAGAGTGAGCCTGAACCAGAAGGTCGTCCAAGTAAGAAACTACCGAGATTCCCTGAGTTCAGACTACAGACAACTGAGCTCCCAGCACTTTTGTAAACTCTCTGCATGCTGCAGCCAAACCAAAAGGGAGGGTGGTCATAAACTGATAATGCTTGTCTAGAAAAGCAAATCTCAGGAACTTGACATGATCTCTTTGAATTGGGATATGTAAATAAGCATATTTTATGTCTATTGGAGACATAAACTGACCCTCTGGCACTAATGAAAGAAAAGTATGAATTGTCTCCACCTTGAAAGTAGGAATTTGTTTAATATTTTAAGATCCAAAAGGTCAAAAATGATCCCCTTTCTTTGGTACTATAAAGAGATTTTAAAAAACCCTGGTTTAATTCTGAAGTTGAAACTGGAGCAATCACTCCAATTAAGTTTTGATGAAATACCAAAGGATCTCAAACAAATCTCTCCCAAGACTCCTGAAAGACTCAATCTGACCCCTTTAGAGACTGGTCTGGCAGGGGGATCACACCTTCATGCGGTCTTGGAGGCCGGGGTAGACTTCTTGGACTGTTTGTTTTTGGATCAAGAAGGACTGGACTTCCATGACAGGTTGGAACTACAGGTAGATGGGGAAGTTTTCCGAGTCTTAGATTGCTGACAGAAATGGAAACACCCTGCAGATCTAAGCTTACCATTTTTATATTGGGGCAGAAAAGCTCCCTTACCCTCAAGTGACTGTGGCAATAATAGCATCTAGTCTGGGCCCAAACAGAGATTTACCCTGAAGAGAAAGCAATCTGCATTTAGATACAATATTAGCAGAACATGACTTAAGCTACCAAGCTTGTCTAGCTAGAACAGCTAATGTAGATTGTTTTGCATTAATACAAATAATTTCTACCACTGCATCACAAATAAAGCTATTTGCTGTTCTAAGAAGATTAATGCGATCCTGAATCTCATTCACAGTGACTTTTTAAGTAACAAATCCCCCAATGTTGCCACATCAAAAAACAGTAGCCACAGCAACACTGAAAAAATATAATTTATGTAAGAACTTACCGTATGGGATATACAATCCTACCAGGAGGGGCAAAGTTTCCCAAACCTCAAAATGCCTATAAATATACCCCTCACCACACCCACAATTCATTTTAATGAATAGCCAAGTAGTGGGGTGATAAAATAAGTAGTAAAAAAAGCATCCAAAAAGAGGAACTGGAAATATAATTGTGCTTTTATACAAAATCATAACCACCAAAAAAAAGGGTGGGCCTCATGGACTTTTGCCAATATTAAATAAATGAATTTATCAGGTAAGTTCTTACATAAATTATGTTTTCTTTCATGTAATTGGCAAGAGTCCATAAACTAGTGAAGTATGGGATAGAAATACCCAAGATGTGGAAGACCACAGAAGAGTCACTAGAAAGGGAGGGATAAAATAAAAACAGCTATTTCCACTGAAAAAAATAAATCCACAAAAAAATAAGTCTTTCATAAATTTCACATAAATTTCAAGAAAAAAACTTAAATCATAAACAGTAGAATCAAACAGACAGCTGCCTGAAGAACTTTTCTACCAGACTGCTTCAGAAGAAGCAAATACATAAAAATGGTAAAACTTAGTAAATGTATGCAAAGAAGACCAAGTTGCTGCTTTGCAAATCTGATCAACCGAAGCTTCATTCTTAAAAGCCCAAGAAGTGGCGACTGATCTAGTAGAATGAGCTGTAATTCTCTGAGGCGGAGACTGTCCTGCCTTCAAATAAGCCTTGTGAATCAAAAGTTTTAACCAAGATGCCAAATAAATGGCAGAGGCTTTCTGACCTCTCCTAGGACCAGAGAAAACAACAAATAGACTAGATGTCTTCCTGAAATCTTTAGTAGCTTCGACATAATATTTCAAAGCTCTTACAACATCCAAAGAATGTAAATATCTATCAAGAGTATTCTTAGGATTAGGACACAAGGAAGGAACAACAAATTCCCTACTAATGTTGTTAGAAACTCTTCTAGCAGAAGAGGTAGCCAAAAGGAACAACACTTTCCAAGAAAGTAGTTTAATATCCAAAGAATGCATAGGCTCAAAAGGTGGAGCCTGCAAAGCCTTCAAAACAACAGGTTTGATACGAACCAAAGCCTGAACATAACATTGAATATCAGGAAGTTTAGCAATCTTTCTATGAAATAATACAGAAAGAGCAGAGATGTGTCCCTTAAAAGTACTTGCAGACAAACCTGTATCCAAACCATCCTGAAGAAACTATAAAATTCTAGGAAATCTAAAAGAATGCCAAGAGAAAAACACCATGAACTATAGGTTTTCCAAACCTGATAATAAATCTTCCTTGAAACAGACTTATGAGCCTGTAGCATAGTATTAATCACTGAGTTAGAGAAACCTCTATGACTAAGTACTAAGTGTTCAATTTCCATACCTTCAAATTTAACGATTTAAGATCCTGATGGAAAAATGACCCTTGAGACAGGTCTGGCCTTAAAGGAAGTGGCTAAGGCTGGCAACTGGACATCCAGACAAGATCTGCATACCAAAACCTGTGAGGCCATGCTAATGCTATCAGAAACTCATGCAATTGTTCCATTATGATCTTGGAGATCACCCTTGGAAGAAGAAATAGAAGCGTAAAAATGTAAGCAGGTTGGTAAAACCAAGGAACTGCTAACACATCCATCATCTCTGCCTGAGGATCCCTGGACCTGGAAATGTACCTGGGAAGCTTCTTGTTTAGATGGGAAGCCATCAGATCTATTTCGGGAAGACCCCACATCTGTACAATCTGACAAAATACATCTGGCTGGAGATTCCGAGATACTTCTTTCATCGCTAAAGGACTGCGAGTCCCAGCCTGATGATTGACATATGCCACAGTTGTGATATTGTCTGTCTGAAAACTAATGAATGATTCTCTCGTTAGAGGCCAAGCCTGAAGAGCCCTGAAAATAGCACAGAGTTCTAAAATATTGATTGGTAACCTTGCCTCTTGAGGATTCCAAACTCCTCGTGCTGTCAGAGACCCCCAGACAGCTCCCCAACCTGTGAAACTTGAAGAAACACAAGTTGATTTGTATGAGATTCTGCTAAATGAAAAGATTGAGCCAGTACCAAGATATCGTCCATATAAGGAAACACAGCAATACCCTGCTCTCTGATTACAGATAGAAGGGCACTGAGAACCTTTGAAAAGATTTTTGGAGCTGTTGCTAGGCCAAATGGAAGAGCAGCAAATTGCTAATGCTTGTCTAGAAAAGAGAATCTCAGAAACCAATAGTGGTCCGGATGAATCGGAATGTGAAGATATGCATCGTGTAAGTCTATTGAGGACATGTAATGACCTTGCTGAACAAAAGGCAGAATAGCCCTTATAGTCACCATCTTGAAAGTTGGGACCCCTTACAAATTGATTCAAAAACTTCAGATCCAGAACTGGTCTGAAAGAATTTTCCTTCTTCAGGACAATGAATAGATTTGAATAAAAACCCAGACCCCGTTCCAGAAGTGGAACTGGTTCAATTACCCCTGAAAGCTCTAGATCTGAAACACACTTCAAAAAGGCCTGAGCTTTCACAGGATTTGTTGTAATATGAGAGAAAAAATCCTCTCACAGGAGGTCTTATTCTGAAACCTATTCGATACCCCTGGGAGACAATATTCAGAATCCAATGATTCCAAACGGAATATGCTCAAATAATTTCAATCTGCCCCCCACCAGCAGAACTGGATTGAGGGCCACACCTTCATGAAGTCTTGGGGGCTGGCTTTGGTTTCTTATAAGGCTTGGATTTATTCCAACTCGAAGATGGCTTCCAATTGGAGCCAGAGTCCGTAGGGGAAGGAGTGGTTTTCTGTTCTCTATTCTGACAAATGGAACAAAACCGATTATAAGCTTTAGATTTACCCTTAGACTTTTTATTTTGGGGCAAAAAAACCCTTTCCCCCCAGTAATAGTGGAAATAATAGAGTCCAACTAAGAACCAAACAAATTATTACCCTGGAATGATAGAGATAGTAACCTAGATTTAGATACCATGCCAGCATTCCATGATTTGAGCCATAAAGCTCTTCTAGCTAAAATAGCCAAAGACATAGATTTAACATCAATCTTGATGATATCAAAAATAGTATCACAGATAAAATGATTAGCATGTTGAAGCAAATGAACAATGCTATGCAAATCAGAAACTTTTTCCCAATATGCTAAGCTATGCAACCAAAAAGTTGATGCAGCCGCAACATCAGCCATAGAAATGGCAGGTCTGAGAATATAGCCAGAATGTAAATAAGCTTTCAATAGGATAAGATTTTCCTATCTAAAGGATCCTTAAAAGAGGTACTATCTTCCATAGGAATAGTAGTATGCTTAGCAAGAGTAGAAATAGCCCCATCAACCTTAGAGACTTTTTCCCAAAACTCTAACTTAGCTACTGGCAAAGGATACAACTTTTTAAACCTTGAAGAAAGAACAAAAGAAGTACCATGCTTAGATCATTCCTTAGCAATCACATCAGAAATAGCACCAGGAACAACCTCAGGAGTAATCACAGGAGGTTTATAGACAGAATTTAAACGTTTACTGGATTTATTATCAAGAGGTCCAGACTCCTCAATATCCAAAGTTATGAACACTTCTTTTAACAAAGAACGAATATACTCAATATTAAAAAGATAAGATGATTTATCAGTGTCAATTTCCGAAGTAGGATCTTCCCGAAACAGAGATCCTCATCAGAGGTGGATATATCAGTATGTTGTCGGTCATTACAAATTTCCTCAGAATTATGAGACGTTTTAAAAGACCTTTTACATTTATTTGAAGGTGGTATAGCAGCCATAGTCTTCTGTATCGCATCAGCAATATAATTTTTCATATCAACAGGGATATCATGTACTTTAGATGTTGAACAGATACTGGACTAGCACTAATAGAAACCTTTTCTGCATGCAAAAGCTTACCATGACAACTGTTACATACTACAGCTGGAGATATAATCTCCACTATCTCACAACAGATACACTTAGCTTTGGTAGAACTGTGTTCAGGCAGCATGGTTCCTACAGCAGCTTCTGAGACAGGATCAGATTGAGACATCTTGTAAAATGTAAAAGAAAAAATAACATTTAAACAGAAATATCTTTTTTCCACATATAGCAGTTTCAGGAATGGGAAAAAAAGCAAATGCTAAAATTGACAAAAAACAAATAGCATAGCCCTCTGAGCATAAAGAAGGCAAGGAGCATATAGGAAGTGTGGTAAAATAAAATAAATTTTTTTGGCGCCAAGTATGACGCACAACGCAAAAGGAAGTTGAAATTTATTTTTGGCGCCAACGAACATCCGGAAATGATGCAACTTACGTCATACCGAACACAATTTCGCACCAAAGTACCTTTTGTCAACTAAGACGCAGGAATTGACAAACTTGCGTCATTACAGATGCACATTCACACAAAATAATTCTCGCGCCAAGAATGATGCAATAAATAACAGCATTTTATGCCCTCGCAAGCCTAATTTGCCCACAAATTAAAAAAAACAAAAAAACAAGTCAAATAGGAAAAAATACTATACCCCAGGTAAGACAAACTTCCTAAAACATGATTCCCATAACGAAACTGCCAGACTGCAAAGGGAAATATACATAGACCTGACTCATGCCAAATATAAGTAAAATACATATATTTAAAACTTTATATTAATACATAAAGCGCCAAACCATAGCTGAGAGTGTCTTAAATAATGATACATACTTACACCCATCCACATATAGCAGATAGCCAAACCAGTACTGAAAACTATCAACAGAAGTAATGGTATATAAGAGTATATCATCGATCTGAAAAGGGAGGTAGGAGATGAATCCCTACGACCGATAACAGAGAACCCTTCAGAATGAGAACCCTTCACATACCTCTGACAAACACTGTACTCTGAGAGGAATTGGGCTTCAGAATGTTTAGAAGCGCTTATCATAGAAGAAATCATAAAAATCAAGCACAAACTTACTTCACCACCTCCATAGGAGACAAAGTTTGTAAAACTGAATTGTGGGTGTGGTGAGGGGTGTATTTATAGGCATTTTGGAGGTTTGGGAAAATTTGCCCCTCCTGGTAAGATTGTATATCCCATACGTCACTAGCTCATGGACTCTTGCCAATTATATGAAATAAATATTCAAACAATCCAAAAACAGCAGCACTAAAAGTATCCAAAATAATAATAAAAAAACATATTGAGGCATTAAAATGTAAACAGAAGCAGTCAGCAGACACCCTTACGCGTTTCACGCATATAACGGGCCATAGGGAATAAGTGAAAACTATTCAAGTAATATCAGATACTTATATGAGGAAATAATTTTGCCAGGATACTTATTTTGCCAAACAAGGCAAAAAAGAAGGAAGGCAATAAGGAAGCTCAAATACTTTATATTTTACTGATGCTATAAATGAAGCATGGAACAATATAACAGTAAAAAACATAATTTATGTAAGAACTTACCTGATAAATTCATTTCTTTCATATTAGCAAGAGTCCATGAGCTAGTGACGTATGGGATATACATTCCTACCAGGAGGGGCAAAGTTTCCCAAACCTCAAAATGCCTATAAATACACCCCTCTCCACACCCACAATTCAGTTTAACGAATAGCCAAGAAGTGGGGTGATAAAAAAGTGCGAAAGAATATAAAATAAGGAACTGGAATAATTGTGCTTTATACAAAATCATAACCACCACAAAAAAAGGGCGGGCCTCATGGACTCTTGCTAATATGAAAGAAATGAATTTATCAGGTAAGTTCTTACATAAATTATGTTTTCTTTCATGTAATTAGCAAGAGTCCATGAGCTAGTGACGTATGGGATAATGATTACCCAAGATGTGGATCTTTCCACACAAGAGTCACTAGAGAGGGAGGGATAAAATAAAGACAGCCAATTCCTGCTGAAAATAATCCACACCCAAAATAAAGTTTAACGAAAAACATAAGCAGAAGATTCAAACTGAAACCGCTGCCTGAAGTACTTTTCTACCAAAAACTGCTTCAGAAGAAGAAAATACATCAAAATGGTAGAATTTAGTAAAAATATGCAAAGAGGACCAAGTTGCTGCTTTGCAAATCTGATCAACCGAAGCTTCATTCCTAAACGCCCAGGAAGTAGAAACTGACCTAGTAGAATGAGCTGTAATTCTCTGAGGCGGAGTTTTACCCGACTCAACATAGGCAAGATGAATTAAAGATTTCAACCAAGATGCCAAAGAAATGGCAGAAGCTTTCTGGCCTTTTCTAGAACCGGAAAGGATAACAAATAGACTAGAAGTCTTTCTGAAAGATTTAGTAGCTTCAACATAATATTTCAAAGCTCTAACAACATCCAAAGAATGCAACGATTTCTCCTTAGAATTCTTAGGATTAGGACATAATGAAGGAACCACAATTTCTCTACTAATGTTGTTGGAATTCACAACTTTAGGTAAAAATTCGAAAGAAGTTCACAACACCACCTTATCCTGATGAAAAATCAGAAAAGGAGACTCACAAGAAAGAGCAGATAATTCAGAAACTCTTCTGGCAGAAGAGATGGCCAAAAGGAACAAAACTTTCCAAGAAAGTAATTTAATGTCCAATGAATGCATAGGTTCAAACGGAGGAGCTTGAAGAGCCCCCAGAACCAAATTCAAACTCCAAGGAGGAGAAATTGACTTAATGACAGGTTTTATACGAACCTAGATTGAAAGTAAGAAGGCGCCTTCTTACTTTCAATCTAGATTCGCTCATCGTACCACAAACAATTGGAAGAGCTGCCGTATTTTGGATTCGATTGGACTGTATATTTGACATTATTTGTTATAACCTTCCGTGAGCGCACCTCTACAGGGAGTCCTAAGAAACCCTGAAACCTTTTATACGAACCAAAGCTTGTACAAAACAATGAATATCAGGAAGAATAGCAATCTTTCTGTGAAAAAGAACAGAAAGAGCAGAGATTTGTCCTTTCAAGGAACTTGCGGACAAACCTTTATCTAAACCATCCTGAAGAACCAAAACACTTTCTAAAAAAAAAACTGCGCTTACTTACTGGTTCAATAATAGGCTTATAAATGCACTAAATGATACAGTATATCTCACATCAATTTAAACTAATATTTGTAATCTTCAGTGCTTTTATGTGTTTTCAAAACTGTGATTTTCTTCCTTCAGTAATTTCTACCAATACATTCGTTGTACATCACTAGTACATATAGTTAGTAGCCTTGAGATTTTACTAAGGTTTAATAATTAATATGCTATTTGTTTATTGATATGCTATTCGCTTACGTTAAATGTGTATCACATATAAAATCAATAGAATTTAACAGTTATCTCTTTTACGTATACTGATTTCTATCATACCTTAATGTCTCAGGGAGTATGGTAGACAACTAGTGTTCACTAGTTATTTCTTTCTCTTTAAATCAGGATCTCCCCAGCTTCCTTATGAGTGCGGTGCAGCTTCACAGTTCACTGAACTTTGCAGAGCGTTTCAGAATCGGTAGTACTAAAAAACAACAAGAAGAGAGAGCGCAGCCGCGACTCAAGGTAAAAGTTTTTAATTTCACTTTGCGCATATATACAGACTGCACTTACAGGAATACAAAAATTACTAGCGTCTTTGGAAATCTCACACAGTCCCCGGTACTCCGGTATCAATCAGCTTCAGCTGTTAACTTGCTCGTTTCAACTTCCGGCGTGCGGACTTTATTGGTTGTTCCTTTACACGGTGCAGGGATTCGTTCAGATTTTGCTATCCAAACACATTTATTGGACTCGACTGGATCAGATAACGTCTACGCGTTTCGTCCGTCTTCTGCAGACTTTTTCAAGACTTCTGATTAGTATCCTGAAGAAACTGTAAAATTCTCGGAATTCTGAAAGAATGCCAAGAAAAATGATGAGAAATACACCAAGAAATATAAGTCTTCCAGACTCTATAATATATCTCTCTAGATACAGATTTACGAGCCTGTAACATAGTATTAATCACAGCGTCAGAGAAACCTCTTTGACGAAGAATCAAGCGTTCAATCTCCATACCTTTAAATTTAAGGATTTCAGATCCTGATGGAAAAAAGGACCTTGTGACAGAAGGTCTGGTCTTAACGGAAGAGTCCACGGTTGGCAAGAGGCCATCCGGACAAGATCCGCATATCAAAACCTGTGAGGCCATGCCGGAGCTACCAGCAGAACAAACGAGCATTCCTTCAGAATCTTGGAGTTTACTCTTGGAAGAAGAACTAGGGGCGGAAAGATATAGGCAGGATGATACTTCCAAGGAAGTGATAATGCATCCACTGCCTCCGCCTGAGGATCCCGGGATCTGGACAGATACCTGGGAAGTTTCTTGTTTAGATGGGACGCCATCAAATCTATTTCTGGAAGTTCCCACATGTGAACGATCTGAAGAAATACCTCTGGGTGAAGAGACCATTCGCCCGGATGCAACGTTTGGCGACTGAGATAATCCGCTTCCCAATTGTCTACACCTGGGATATAAACCGCAGAGATTAGACAGGAGCTGGATTCCGCCCAAACCAAAATTCGAGATACTTCTTTCATAGCCAGAGGACTGAGAGTTCCTCCTTGATGATTGATGTATGCCACAGTTGTGACATTGTCTGTCTGAAAACAAATGAACGATTCTCTCTTCAGAAGAGGCCAAAACTGAAGAGCTCTGAAAATTGCACGGAGTTCCAAAATATTGATCGGTAATCTCACCTCCTGAGATTCCCAAACTCCTTGTGCCGTCAGAGATCCCCACACAGCTCCCCAACCTGTGAGACTTGCATCTGTTGAAATTACAGTCCAGGTCGGAAGCACAAAAGAAGCCCCCTGAATTAAACAATGGTGATCTGTCCACCACGTTAGAGAGTGTCGAACAATCGGTTTTAAAGATATTAATTGAGATATCTTTGTGTAATCCTTGCACCATTGATTCAGCATACAAAGCTGAAGAGGTCGCATGTGAAAACGAGCAAAGGGGATCGCGTCCGATGCAGCAGTCATAAGACCTAGAATTTCCATGCATAAGGCTACCGAAGGGAATGATTGTGACTGAAGGTTTCGACAAGCTGCCATCAGTTTTAGACGCCTCTTGTCTGTTAAAGACAGAGTCATGGACACTGAATCCATTTGGAAACCCAGAAAGGTTACCCTTGTCTGAGGAATCAATGAACTTTTTGGTAAATTGATCCTCCAACCATGATCTTGAAGAAACAACACAAGTCGATTCGTATGAAATTCTGCTAAATGTAA
The DNA here is from genome assembly GCF_027579735.1 of Bombina bombina. Classification (NCBI taxonomy): domain Eukaryota; kingdom Metazoa; phylum Chordata; class Amphibia; order Anura; family Bombinatoridae; genus Bombina; species Bombina bombina. The sequence continues at coordinate 246,605,409 of NC_069507.1, forward strand.
AGACTGAGCAAGTACCAAGATATCGTCCAAATAAGGAAATACCACAATACCCTGTTCTCTGATTACAGACAGAAGGGCACCGAGAACCTTTGTAAAAATTCTTGGAGCTGTAGCAAGGCCAAACGGCAGAGCCACAAACTGGTAATGCTTGTCCAGAAAAGAGAATCTCAGGAACCGATAATGATCCGGATGAATCGGAATATGCAGATATGCATCCTGTAAATCTATTGTGGACATATAATTCCCTTGCTGAACAAAAGGCAAAATAGTCCTTACAGTTACCATCTTGAACGTTGGTATCCTTACATAACGATTCAATATTTTTAGATCCAGAACTGGTCTGAAGGAATTCTCCTTCTTTGGTACAATGAAGAGATTTGAATAAAACCCCATCCCCTGTTCCTGAACTGGAACTGGCATAATTACTCCAGTCAACTCTAGATCTGAAACACAATTCAGAAATGCTTGAGCTTTTACTGGATTTACTGGGACACGGGAAAGAAAAAATCTCTTTGCAGGAGGTCTCATCTTGAAACCAATTCTGTACCCTTCTGAAACAATGTTCTGAATCCAAAGATTGTGAACAGAATTGATCCAAATTTCTTTGAAAAAAACGTAACCTGCCCCCTACCAGCTGAGCTGGAATGAGGGCCGCACCTTCATGTGGACTTAGAAGCAGGCTTTGCCTTTCTGGCTGGCTTGGATTTATTCCAGATTGGAGATGGTTTCCAAACTGAAACTGCTCCTGAGGATGAAGGATCAGGTTTTTGTTCTTTGTTGAAACGAAAGGAACGAAAACGATTATTAGCTCTGTTTTTACCCTTAGATTTTTTATCCTGTGGTAAAAAAGTTCCTTTCCCACCAGTAACAGTTGAAATAATAGAATCCAACTGAGAACCAAATAATTTGTTACCCTGGAAAGAAATGAAAAGTAGAGTTGATTTAGAAGCCATATCAGCATTCCAAGTTTTAAGCCATAAAGCTCTTCTAGCTAAAATAGCTAGAGACATAAACCTGACATCAACTCTGATAATATCAAAGATGGCATCACAGATAAAATTATTAGCATGCTGAAGAAGAATAATAATATCATGAGAATCATGATGTGTTACTTGTTGCGCTAAGGTTTCCAACCAAAAAGTTGAAGCTGCAGCAACATCAGCCAAAGATATAGCAGGTCTAAGAAGATTACCTGAACACAGATAAGCTTTTCTTAGAAAGGACTCAATTTTCCTATCTAAAGGATCCTTAAACGAAGTACCATCTGACGTAGGAATAGTAGTACGTTTAGCAAGGGTAGAAATAGCCCCATCAACTTTAGGGATTTTGTCCCAAAATTCTAATCTGTCAGACGGCACAGGATATAATTGCTTAAAACGTTTAGAGGGAGTAAATGAATTACCCAATTTATCCCATTCTTTGGAAATTACTGCAGAAATAGCATTAGGAACAGGAAAAACTTCTGGAATAACCACAGGAGATTTAAATACCTTATCCAAACGTTTAGAATTAGTATCAAGAGGACCAGAATCCTCTATTTCTAAAGCAATTAGAACTTCTTTAAGTAAAGAACGAATAAATTCCATTTTAAATAAATATGAAGATTTATCAGCATCAACCTCTGAGACAGAATCCTCTGAACCAGAAGAGTTATCAGAATCAGAATGATGATGTTCATTTAAAAATTCATCTGTAGGGAGAGAAGTTTTAAAAGATTTTTTACGTTTACTAGAAGGAGAAATAACAGACATAGCCTTCTTTATGGATTCAGAAACAAAATCTCTTATGTTATCAGGAACATTCTGCACCTTAGATGTTGAAGGAACTGCAACAGGCAATGGTACTTTACTAAAGGAAATATTATCTGCTTTAACAAGTTTGTCATGACAATCAATACAAACAACAGCTGGAGGAATAGCTACCAAAAGTTTACAGCAGATACACTTAGCTTTGGTAGATCCAGCACTAGACAGCGATTTTCCTGTAGTATCTTCTGACTCAGATGCAACGTGAGACATCTTGCAATATGTAAGAGAAAAAACAACAACATATAAAGCAAAATTGATCAAATTCCTTAAATGACAGTTTCAGGAATGGGAAAAAATGCCAAAAAACAAGCTTCTAGCAACCAGAAGCAATGAAAAATGAGACTTAAATAATGTGGAGACAAAAGGGACGCCCATATTTTTTAGCGCCAATAAGACGCCCACATTATTTGGCGCCTAAATGCTTTTTGGCGCCAAAATGACGCCACATCCGGAACGCCGACATTTTTGGCGCAAAATAACGTCAAAAAAATGACGCAACTTCCGGCGATACGTATGACGCCGGAAACGGAAAAGAATTTTTGCGCCAAAAAAGTCCGCGCCAAGAATGACGCAATAAAATGAAGCATTTTCAGCCCCCGCGAGCCTAACAGCCCACAGGGAAAAAAAGTCACATTTTTGAAGGTAAGAAAAAATGATTAAATCAAATGCATTATCCCAAATATGAAACTGACTGTCTGAAAATAAGGAAAGTTGAACATTCTGAGTCAAGGCAAATAAATGTTTGAATACATATATTTAGAACTTTATAAACAAAGTGCCCAACCATAGCTTAGAGTGTCACAGAAAATAAGATTTACTTACCCCAGGACACTCATCTACATGTTTGTAGAAAGCCAAACCAGTACTGAAACGAGAATCAGCAGAGGTAATGGTATATATAAGAGTATATCGTCGATCTGAAAAGGGAGGTAAGAGATGAATCTCTACGACCGATAACAGAGAACCTATGAAATAGACCCCGTAGAAGGAGATCACTGCATTCAAATAGGCAATACTCTCCTCACATCCCTCTGACATTCACTGCACGCTGAGAGGAAAACCGGGCTCCAACTTGCTGCGGAGCGCATATCAACGTAGAATCTAGCACAAACTTACTTCACCACCTCCATCAGAGGCAAAGTTTGTAAAACTGAATTGTGGGTGTGGTGAGGGGTGTATTTATAGGCATTTTGAGGTTTGGGAAACTTTGCCCCTCCTGGTAGGAATGTATATCCCATACGTCACTAGCTCATGGACTCTTGCTAATTACATGAAAGAAACATTAGTTATGTAACAGTTTAGAGAAAAAACAACAAACGTTTACTTTCTTTGAAAGTCTGTGACCAATCTGGAGGGCAAAGAGGGAAGAAGAGGAAAAAAGAGGGATGGGAGGGAGCAAGGGGAAAGTAGCAGATAAAGTTGAAAAGCTGATAACAGAGAATATAATGACTAAGGTAAAGACATATCCCAATAACCATCTCTTTGTTAGAACACCCTGTAGGTTGCCACTGGTGATGGCAGTTTAATCTAGATTTACTTATCTGGAAGGAGCTGGATTCCATAGTTCCTTCATATGATCATGTAGTTCTATTTTAACTTCTCGGAGATAGTGAAATCTCTCTAATTGCAAATACCATGTCAACTGTTTATCCAGTTCTGTCTTTGTCAGTATTGTGACAGACCTGCAAACCGAAGTATAAGAGTTTTGAAGCTGTTTAGCATGATAAGCAATAGAGTTTTTATTTGGCTTCATCTCTAAACTTTGGTAGACCATGAAACAACACCATTGTGTGAGCTTCACTGTATTGCTACACCAATTTTATTCTCCATTATCTGCAGAATATCAGACAGACTAGACAGCATCTAGTTTCTCAAAACCCCACCAGATATGCAATAATGAGCCTATTGCTCCACATCCCCTCCAACATTTCCCATCAGTGTGTTTAAACGTACATTTCAGTTTTTGCGGTGAATAATACCATCTGGCCATGGACTTATAATTTAATTCCTGTACCCTAGCTGAGAGGCTTTTGGCAATTTTTTTTCGTAACTAGGAAGTGTTCTTCTAAAAACATAAAATTATGCTTACCTGATCATTTTATTTCCATCGAGGGGAGGAGAGTCCACGGCTTCATTCATTACTAGTGGGAATTAAGAACCTGGAAACCAGGAGGAGGCAAAGACACCCCAGCCAAAGGCTTAAATACCTCCCCCACTCCCCTCATCCCCCAGTCATTCTGGGAACAGAACAAGGAAGAAATATTAGAGTATAAATGGTGCCGGAAGAGAATTTTAAATTTAGGCCCGCCCATTGGTCCTCCTTGCATACCTTTACTAAGTTTTACAAATTTGACGTTTTTGCTTCTGCGGAAGCGGTTTTTGGGAGGAAGGTGCTACAGGCTGTGGTGCCCTCAGATTAAGGGTCCTCCTGTTACCCTCCCGGTTTCATTGTGTCCTCTAGAGCTTGGGTATATGTTCCCACTAGTAATGAATGAAGCCGTGGACTCTCCTCCCCTTTAGATGGAAAACATAAATTATGTTTACCTGATAATTTTATTTCCATCAAGGTGAGGAGAGTCCACGGCTTCATTCATTACTAGTGGGAACATATACCCAAGCTCTAGAGGACACAATGAAACCGGGAGGGTAACAGGAGGACCCTTAATCTGAGGGCACCACAGCCTGTAGCACCTTCCTCCCAAAAACCGCTTCCGCAGAAGCAAAAACGTCAAATTTGTAAAACTTAGTAAAGGTATGCAAGGAGGACCAGGTAGCCGCCTTGCAAATCTGCTCCATAGAAGCCTCATTCTTGAAGGCCCAAGATGAAGCTACCGCTCTAGTGGAATGAGCCGTAATCCTCTGAGGAAGCTTATGTCTCGCTGTCTCAAAGGCCAAGCGGATCAGGCTCCTCAGTCAAAAAGACAAAGAAGAAGCCCTTTGCTTCCCTGAATACACAACAGAAAACAGAATTTATGCTTACCTGATAAATTACTTTCTCCAACAGTGTGTCCGGTCCACGGCGTCATCCTTACTTGTGGGAATATCTCTTCCCCAACAGGAAATGGCAAAGAGTCCCAGCAAAGCTGGCCATATAGTCCCTCCTAGGTTCCGCCCACCCCAGTCATTCGACCGACGGACAGGAGGAAAAATATAGGAGAAACCATATGGTACCGTGGTGACTGTAGTTAGAGAAAATAATTCATCAGACCTGATTAAAAAACCAGGGCGGGCCGTGGACCGGACACACCGTTGGAGAAAGTAATTTATCAGGTAAGCATAAATTCTGTTTTCTCCAACATTGGTGTGTCCGGTCCACGGCGTCATCCTTACTTGTGGGAACCAATACCAAAGCTTTAGGACACGGATGAAGGGAGGGAGCAAATCAGGTTACCTAAACGGAAGGCACCACGGCTTGCAAAACCTTTCTCCCAAAAATAGCCTCAGAAGAAGCAAAAGTATCAAATTTGTAAAATTTGGCAAAAGTGTGCAGTGAAGACCAAGTCGCTGCCTTACATATCTGATCAACAGAAGCCTCGTTCTTGAAGGCCCATGTGGAAGCCACAGCCCTAGTGGAGTGAGCTGTGATTCTTTCAGGAGGCTGCCGTCCGGCAGTCTCGTAAGCCAATCGGATGATGCTTTTAAGCCAAAAGGAAAGAGAGGTAGAAGTCGCTTTTTGACCTCTCCTTTTACCAGAATAGACGACAAACAGAGAAGATGTTTGTCTGAAATCTTTTGTAGCTTCTAAATAGAATTTTAGAGCACGGACTACGTCCAAATTGTGTAACAAACGTTCCTTCTTTGAAACTGGATTCGGACACAAAGAAGGTACAACTATCTCCTGGTTAATATTTTTGTTAGAAACAACCTTTGGAAGGAAACCAGGCGGCTTAGTACGCAAAATCACCTTATCTGCATGGAACACCAGATAGGGCGGAGAACACTGCAGAGCAGATAACTCTGAAACTCTTCTAGCAGAAGAAATAGCAACCAAAAACAAAACTTTCCAAGATAACAACTTAATATCTATGGAATGTAGAGGTTCAAACGGAACCCCTTGAAGAACTGAAAGAACTAGATTTAAACTCCAGGGAGGAGTCAAAAGTCTGTAAACAGGCTTGATCCTAACCAGAGCCTGAACAAATGCTTGAACATCTGGCATAGCTGCCAATCGTCTGTGTAGTAAGACAGATAAAGCAGAAATCTGTCCCTTTAGAGAACTCGCAGATAATCCTTTATCCAAACCTTCTTGTAGAAAGGAAAGAATCTTAGGAATTTTTACCTTATTCCAAGGGAATCCCTTGGATTCACACCAGCAGATATATCTTTTCCATATTTTATGGTAAATCTTTCTAGTTACCGGTTTTCTGGCCTGAACCAGAGTATCAATCACCGAATCTGAAAACCCACGCTTTGATAGAATCAAGCGTTCAATCTCCAAGCCGTCAGCTGGAGGGAGACCAGATTTGGATGTTCGAATGGACCCTGAACAAGAAGGTCCTGTCTCATAGGTAGCTTCCATGGTGGAACCAATGACATATTCACCAGGTCTGCATACCAAGTCCTGCGTGGCCACGCAGGAGCTATCAAGATCACCGAGACCCTCTCCTGTTTGATCCTGGCTACCAGCCTGGGAATGAGAGGAAACGGTGGGAACACATAAGCTAGGTTGAAGGTCCAAGGCGCTACTAGTGCATCCACTAGAGTCGCCTTGGGATCCCTGGATCTGGATCCGTAGCAAGGAACCTTGAAGTTCTGACGAGACGCCATCAGATCCATGTCTGGAATGCCCCATAATTGAGTCAACTGGGCAAAAATCTCCGGGTGGAGTTCCCACTCCCCCGGATGGAATGTCTGACGACTCAGATAATCCGCTTCCCAGTTTTCCACACCTGGGATGTGGATCGCAGATAGATGGCAGGAGTGATTCTCTGCCCATTGTATTATTTTGGTTACTTCTTTCATCGCCAGGGAACTCCTTGTTCCCCCCTGATGATTGATATACGCAACAGTCGTCATGTTGTCTGATTGGAATCTTATGAATCTGGCCTTTGCAAGCTGAGGCCAAGCCCTGAGAGCATTGAATATCGCTCTTAGTTCCAGAATGTTTATCGGGAGAAGAGACTCTTCCCGAGACCATAGTCCCTGAGCTTTCAGGGATTCCCAGACCGCACCCCAGCCCACTAGACTGGCGTCGGTCGTGACAATGACCCACTCTGGTCTGCGGAAGCTCATTCCCTGGGATAGGTGGTCCAGGGATATCCACCAACGGAGTGAATCTCTGGTCTTCTGATCTACTTGAATCACTGGAGACAAGTCTGTATAGTCCCCATTCCACTGTTTCAGCATGCACAGTTGTAATGGTCTTAGATGAATTCGCGCAAAAGGAACTATGTCCATTGCTGCAACCATCAACCCTACTACTTCCATGCACTGAGCTATGGAAGGACGTGGAACAGAATGAAGAACTTGACAAGCGCTTAGAAGTTTTGACTTTCTGACATCTGTCAGAAAGATCCTCATTTCTAAGGAATCTATTATTGTTCCCAGGAAGGGAACTCTTGTTGACGGAGACAGAGAACTTTTTTCTATGTTCACCTTCCATCCGTGAGATCTGAGAAAGGCCAGAACGATGTCTGTATGAGCCTTTGCTTTTGAAAGGGACGACGCTTGTATTAGAATGTCGTCCAAGTATGGTACTACTGCAATGCCCCTCAGTCTTAGAACCGCTAGAAGGGACCCGAGTACCTTTGTGAAAATCCTTGGAGCAGTGGCTAATCCGAATGGGAGGGCCACAAACTGGTAATGTTTGTCCAGAAAGGCGAACCTTAGGAACTGATGATGTTCTTTGTGGATAGGAATATGTAGGTACGCATCCTTTAGATCGACGGTAGTCATAAATTGACCTTCCTGGATAGTGGGTAGAATCGTTCGAATGGTTTCCATTTTGAACGATGGTACCCTGAGAAATTTGTTTAGGATCTTTAAATCCAGAATTGGTCTGAAGGTTCCCTCTTTTTTGGGAACTACGAACAGATTTGAGTAAAATCCCATTCCTTTTCCGTCATTGGAACTGGGTGTATCACTCCCATCTTTAGCAGGTCTTCTACACAATGTAAGAACGCCTGTCTCTTTATTTGGTTTGAGGATAAGTGAGACATGTGGAACCGTCCCCTTGGGGGTAGTTCCTTGAATTCTAGAAGATAACCCTGAGAAACTATTTCTAGTGTCCAGGGATCCTGAACATCTCTTGCCCAAGCCTGAGCAAAGAGAGATAGTCTGCCCCCCACTAGATCCGGTCCCGGATCGGGGGCTACTCCTTCATACTGTTTTGTTAGCGGTAGCAGGCTTCTTGGTCTGCTTACCCTTGTTCCAGCCTTGCATCGGTTTCCAGGCTGGTTTGGACAGTGAGGCATTACCCTCTTGCTTAGAGGATGCAGAATTAGAGGCCGGTCCGTTCCTGAAATCACGAAAGGAACGAAAATTAGACTTATTCTTGGCCTTGAAAGGCCTATCTTGTGGGAGGGCGTGGCCCTTTCCCCCAGTGATGTCTGAGATAATCTCTTACAATTCTGGTCCAAAGAGAGTTTTACCCTTGAAGGGGATGTTAAGCAATTTTGTCTTGGATGATACATCCGCTGACCAAGACTTTAGCCAAAGCGCTCTGCGCGCCACAATTGCAAACCCTGAATTTTTCGCCGCTAATCTAGCTAATTGCAAAGCGGCATCTAAAATAAAAGAGTTAGCCAACTTAAGTGCGTGTCCATAACCTCCTCATATGGAGTCTCTCTACTGAGCGACTTTTCTAGTTCCTCGAACCAGAACCACGCTGCTGTAGTGACAGGAACAATGCACGAAATGGGTTGTAGAAGGTAACCTTGCTGTACAAAAATCTTTTTAAGCAAACCTTCCAATTTTTTATCCATAGGATCTTTGAAAGCACAACTATCTTCGATAGGAATAGTAGTGCGCTTGTTTAGAGTAGAAACTGCCCCCTCGACCTTAGGGACTGTCTGCCATAAGTCCTTTCTGGGGTCGACCATAGGAAATAATTTCTTAAATATAGGAGGGGGAACAAAAAGGTATGCCGGGCTTCTCCCACTCCTTATTCACTATGTCCGCCACCCACTTGGGTATAGGAAAAGCGTCGGGGTGCACCGGAACCTCTAGGAACTTGTCCATCTTGCATAATTTTTCTGGAATGACCAAGTTGTCACAATCATCCAGAGTAGATAACACCTCCTTAAGCAGTGCGCGGAGATTTAAATTTAAATGTCACAACATCAGGTTCAGCCTGTTGAGAATTTTTTTCTGAATCTGAAATTTCCCCATCTGACAAAACCTCCCTCATGGCCCCTTCAGATTGGTGTGAGGGTATGACAGAACAATTATCATCAGCGCCCTCCTGCTCTTCAGTGTTTAAAACAGAGCAATCGCGCTTTCTCTGATATGCAGGCATTTTGGATAAAATATTTGCTATGGAGTTATCCATTACAGCCGTCAATTGTTGCATGGTAATAAGCATTGGCGCGCTAGAAGTACTAGGGGCCTCCTGCGTGGGCAAAACTGGCGTAGACACAGAAGGAGATGATGTAGAACCATGTCTACTCCCTTCACTTGAGGAATCATCTTGGGCAATTTCATTATTTGTGGCAGTACTGTCCTTACTTTGTTTGGACGCTATGGCACAATTATCATACAATTTTGAAGGGGGAGACACATTGGCTTTCATACATATAGAACATAGCTTATCTGAAGGCACAGACATGTTAAACAGGCTTAAACTTGTCAATAAAGCCCAAAAACCGTTTTAAAACAAAACCGTTACTGTCTCTTTAAATTTTAAACAGAGCACACTTTATTACTGAATATGTGAAAATATATGAAGGAATTGTTCAAAATTTACCAAAATTTCACCACAGTGTCTTAAAGCAGTGATTTTTAACCTTTTTTTTACTGTGGCACACTTTTTTACATTAAAAAATCCTGTGGCACACCACCATCCCAAAATTTTAAAAAAATCACACATTGTAGCCTAATACAGCATATATATATACACATACACACAAACACACACATAATGTATGTATTGTGCTGTTATGCCATGCCTCCTACAAACTACCCCTGCACTGGGAGTAAAAAACAAGCAAAGTTTAAAAAATATGTCACACTGTTGTCAGTCTGCCGTGGCACACCTGAGGATCTCTCACGGCACACTAGTGTGCCACGGCACACTGGTTGAAAAACACTGTCTTAAAGTATTAAAAGTATTGCACACCAATTTTCAGAGCTTTAACCCTTAAAATAACGGAACAGGAGCCGGTTACAGATTTAACCCCTATACAGTCCCAGCTACAGCCTTTGCTGTGACTTTACCAAGCCCAGAGGGGAATACGATACCAAATGACGCCTTCTAGGAACTTTTCCTACTACTATCAGGTCCTCACACATGCATCTGCATGTCTTGCACTCAAAAACAACTGCGTAGTAATGGCGCGAAAATGAGGCTCAGCCTACAACTGGGAAGGCCCTTCCTGACTGGAAAAGGTGTCTAACATAGTGCCTGACGTTAAAAAACGTTCCCCAAGTTTATAAGTGTGAATTATCAGCATAAACATGTATAAAATGTCCAAATAAAGCAAACGATTTAGCCCATAAAAGTGTCTACCAGTTTTATAGCCCATATTAAGCCCTTTATTCTGTTTGAGACTAAGAAAATGGCTTACCGGTCCCCATGAGGGGAAATGACAGCCTTCCAGCATTACACAGTCTTGTTAGAAATATGGCTAGTCATACCTTAAGCAGAAAAGTCTGCTAACTGTTTCCCCCAACTGAAGTTACTTCATCTCAACAGTCCTATGTGGAAACAGCAATCGATTTTAGTTACTGTCTGCTAAAATCATCTTCCTCTCACAAACAGACATCTTCATCTTTTTCTGTTTCAGAGTAAATAGTACATACCAGCACTATTTTAAAATAACAAACTCTTGATAGTAGAATTAAAAAACTACAACTAAACACCACATACTCTTAACCATCTCCGTGGAGATGTTGCCTGTGCAACGGCAAAGAGAATGACTGGGGTGGGCGGAGCCTAGGAGGGACTATATGGCCAGCTTTGCTGGGACTCTTTGCCATTTCCTGTTGGGGAAGAGATATTCCCACAAGTAAGGATGACGCCGTGGACCGGACACACCAATGTTGGAGAAAGAGAGTTAGATTGTCTGAAATCTTTTGTGGCCTGAAGATAAAATTTCAAGGCATGAATCACGTCCAGATTATGAAGTAACCTCTCCATAGGAGAAGGATTAGGACAAAGAAGGAACAACTATCTCCTGATTGATGTTGCGGTTAGACACCACCTTGGGGAGAAACCCCACACCAGTGTGAAGAACAACCTTATCTGCATGAAACACCAGATAAGGGGGCTCATATTGCAAGGCCGCCAGCTCAGAAACTCTGCGTGCCAACGCAATGGCCAACAGAAAGAGAACCTTCCATGATAGATTTTTTATGTCAAGAGAATGCATAGGTTCAAACGGAACCTTCTGCAACACCTTAAGTACCAAGTTTAAGCTCCAAGGGGGAGCAGACTGCTTAAAGACAGGCCTGAACAAAGGATTGTATGTCAGGGAGATCAGCGAGTCTCCTATGTAACAGAACGCCGAAATTTGCATCTTTAGGGAACTAGTGGCGAGACCCTTCTCCAATCCTTCTTGAAGAAAGCACAAAATCCTGGATACCCTCACCCTGTGCCAAGGGTAGCCATGAGTCTCACACCAGGACAAGTAGGTCCTCCAGATCTTATGATAGATGCGACGAGTGACCAGCTTTCTTGCCTGAACCAGAGTGTCAATCACAGTTTCCGCAAAACCCCTTTTTGCCAAGACAAAGCATTCAATATCCATGCAGTCAGCCTCAGAGAATCGAGATTTTGATGTTAAAAAGGACCCTATTCCAGCAGATCCCTGCGACAGGGTAACCTCCATGGCGGAGAGGATGACATCCCCACCAGATCCACGAACCACGTCCTCCTTGGCCACGAAGGAGCAATCAGAATGGAGGACGCTCTCTCCTGCTTTATACACACCACTACACGAGGAAGAAGCGGTAACGGAGGGAATATGTATACTAGACCGAATCCCCAAGGCATCGCCAATGCGTCTATTAGGTCCGCCTGGGGGTCCCTCGACCTCGATCCGTATCGGGGAAGCTTGCAGTTCAATCTGGATGCCATGAGATCGATCTCCGGCGTCCCCCATCTGAGACAGATCTCTGCAAACACCTAGGGGTGTAGAGACCATTCCCCCGGGTGAAAAGTCTGCCTGCTGAGAAAATCCACCTCACAGTTGTCCACACTCGGGATGTGGATCGCAGAGAGCGAACAGTTGTGGGTCTCTGCCCACTCCAGAATCTGAGACACCTCCCTTATTGCCAGGGAGCTCCTTGTGCCTCCCTGGTGGTTGATGTAAGCCACCGAGGTGATATTGTCTGTCTGGAAGCTGATAAAGCTGAAGTCTCTCAGACGAGGCCACGCCTCCAGAGCGTTGTAGAGCATCCGGGCAAATCCACCGGGAGAGGGAAAGCCGAGTCCGTGCATCCATGTATATTGGCTGCGACACATCGGAATGATCGTCGTTCCACTGTCTCAACATGCACATTTGAAGAGGTCTGAGATGAAACCTGGTGATTGAAAACATAATTTATGCTTACCTGATAAATTCCTTTCTTCTGTTGTGTGATCAGTCCACGGGTCATCATTACTTCTGGGATATAACTCCTCCCCAACAGGAAATGCAAGAGGATTCACCCAGCAGAGCTGCATATAGCTCCTCCCCTCTACGTCACTCCCAGTCATTCGACCAAGAATCAACGAGAAAGGAGAAACCAAGGGTGAAGTGGTGACTGGAGTATAATTTAAAAGATATTTACCTGCCTTAAAAAACAGGGCGGGCCGTGGACTGATCACACAACAGAAGAAAGGAATTTATCAGGTAAGCATAAATTATGTTTTCTTCTGTTATGTGTGATCAGTCCACGGGTCATCATTACTTCTGGGATACCAATACCAAAGCAAAAGTACACGGATGACGGGAGGGATAGGCAGGCTCATTATACAGAAGGAACCACTGCCTGAAGAACCTTTCTCCCAAAAATAGCCTCCGAGGAAGCAAAAGTGTCAAATTTGTAAAATTTGGAAAAAGTATGAAGCGAAGACCAAGTTGCAGCCTTGCAAATCTGTTCAACAGAGGCCTCATTCTTAAAGGCCCAAGTGGAAGCCACAGCTCTAGTAGAATGAGCTGTAATTCTTTCAGGAGGCTGCTGTCCAGCAGTCTCATAGGCTAAACGAATTATGCTACGAAGCCAGAAGGAGAGAGAGGTAGCCGAAGCCTTATGACCTCTCCTCTGACCAGAGTACACGACAAACAGGGAAGACGTTTGTCGAAAATCCTTAGTTGCCTGCAAGTAGAACTTGAGGGCACGAACTACATCCAGATTGTGTAGAAGACGTTCCTTCTTTGAAGAAGGATTCGGGCACAGGGAAGGCACCACGATCTCTTGATTGATGTTCCTGTTAGTGACTACCTTAGGTAAGAACCCAGGTTTTGTACGCAGAACTACCTTATCTGAATGAAAAATCAAATAAGGAGAATCACAATGTAAAGCTGATAACTCAGAGACTCTCCGAGCCGAAGAAATAGCCATTAAAAATAACACTTTCCAAGATAACAACTTTATATCAATGGAATGAAGGGGTTCAAACGGAACTCCTTGTAGAACGTTAAGAACAAGGTTTAAACTCCATGGCGGAGCAACAGTTTTAAACACAGGCTTGATCCTAGCTAAAGCCTGACAAAAGGCCTGGACGTCTGGGTTTTCTGACAGACGCCTGTGTAACAAGATGGACAGAGCTGAGATCTGTCCCCTTAATGAGCTAGCCGATAAACCCTTTTCTAAACCTTCTTGTAGAAAAGACAATATCCTAGGAATCCTAACCTTACTCCAGGAGTAACCTTTGGATTCGCACCAGTATAGGTATTTACGCCATATCTTGTGGTAAATCCTTCTGGTAACAGGCTTCCTAGCCTGTATCAGGGTATCAATAACCGACTCAGAAAAACCACGTTTTGATAAAATCAAGCGTTCAATTTCCAAGCAGTCAGCTTCAGAGAAGTTAGATTTTGATGTTTGAATGGACCCTGTATCAGAAGGTCCTGTCTTAGAGGTAGAGACCAAGGCGGACAGGATGACATGTCCACTAGATCTGCATACCAAGTCCTGCGTGGCCATGCAGGCGCTATTAGAATCACTGATGCTCTCTCCTGTTTGATTTTGGCAATCAATCGAGGAAGCAGCGGGAAGGGTGGAAACACATAAGCCATCCCGAAGTTCCAAGGTGCTGTCAAAGCATCTATCAGAACCGCTCCCGGATCCCTGGATCTGGACCCGTAGCGAGGAAGTTTGGCGTTCTGGCGAGACGCCATGAGATCTATCTCTGGTTTGCCCCAACGTCGAAGTATTTGGGCAAAGACCTCCGGATGAAGTTCCCACTCCCCCGGATGAAAAGTCTGGCGACTCAAGAAATCCGCCTCCCAGTTCTCCACTCCCGGGATGTGGATTGCTGACAGGTGGCAAGAGTGAGACTCTGCCCAGCGAATTATGTTTGATACTTCCCTCATTGCTAGGGAGCTTCTTGTCCCTCCTTGATGGTTGATGTAAGCTACAGTCGTGATGTTGTCCGACTGAAACCTGATGAACCCCCGAGTTTTTAACTGGGGCCAAGCCAGAAGGGCATTGAGAACTGCTCTCAATTCCAGAATGTTTATTGGCAGGAGACTTTCCTCCTGATTCCATTGTCCCTGAGCCTTCAGAGAATTCCAGACAGCGCCCCAACCTAGTAGGCTGGCGTCTGTTGTTACAATTGTCCAGTCCGGCCTGCTGAATGGCATCCCCCTGGACAGCTGTGGCCGAGAAAGCCACCATAGAAGAGAGTTTCTGGTCTCTTGATCCAGATTCAGAGTAGGGGACAAGTCTGAGTAATCCCCATTCCACTGACTCAGCATGCACAATTGCAGCGGTCTGAGATGTAGACGTGCAAAGGGTACTATGTCCATTGCTGCTACCATTAAGCCGATCACCTCCATGCATTGAGCTACTGACGGGAGTTGAATGGAATGAAGGACACGGCATGCATTTAGAAGCTTTGTTAATCTGTCTTCTGTCAGATAAATCTTCATTTCTACAGAATCTATAAGAGTCCCCAAGAATGGAACTCTTGTGAGAGGAAAGAGAGAACTTTTCTTTTCGTTCACTTTCCATCCATGCGACCTTAGAAATGCCAGAACTAACTCTGTATGAGACTTGGCAGTTTGAAAGCTTGAAGCTTGTATCAGAATGTCGTCTAGGTACGGAGCTACCGAAATTCCTCGCGGTCTTAGTACCGCCAGAAGGGCACCCAGAACCTTTGTGAAGATTCTTGGAGCCGTAGCCAATCCGAATGGAAGAGCTACAAACTGGTAATGCCTGTCTAAGAAGGCAAACCTTAGATACCGGTAATGATCTTTGTGAATCGGTATGTGAAAGTAAGCATCCTTTAAGTCCACTGTGGTCATGTACTGACCCTTTTGAATCATGGGTAAGATTGTCCGAATAGTTTCCATTTTGAACGATGGAACTCTTAGGAATTTGTTTAGGATCTTTAAATCCAAGATTGGCCTGAAAGTTCCCTCTTTTTTGGGAACCACAAACAGGTTTGAGTAAAACCCTTGTCCTTGTTCCGACCGCGGAACCGGATGGATCACTCCCATTAATAACAGATCTTGTACACAGCGTAGAAACGCTTCTTTCTTTATCTGGTTTGTTGACAACCTTGACAGATGAAATCTCCCTCTTGGGGGAGAGAATTTGAAGTCTAGGAGGTATCCCTGAGATATGATCTCTAGCGCCCAGGGATCCTGAATATCTCTTGCCCAAGCCTGGGCGAAGAGAGAGAGTCTGCCCCCCACTAGATCCGGTCCCGGATCGGGGGCCCTCGGTTCATGCTGTCTTTGGGGCAGCAGCAGGTTTCCTGGTCTGCTTGCCCTTGTTCCAGGACTGGTTAGGTTTCCAGCCTTGTCTGTAACGAGCAACAGCTCCTTCCTGTTTTGGTGCAGTGGAAGTTGGTGTTGCTCCTGCTTTGAAATTCCGAAAGGGACGAAAATTAGACTGTCTAGCCTTAGCCTTGGCTTTGTCTTGAGGCAGGGCGTGGCCCTTACCTCCTGTAATGTCAGCGATAATTTCTTTCAAACCGGGCCCAAATAAAGTTTGCCCCTTGAAAGGTATATTAAGTAATTTGGACTTAGAAGTTACATCAGCTGACCAGGATTTTAGCCACAGCGCCCTACGTGCCTGAATGGCGAATCCTGAGTTCTTAGCCGTAAGTTTGGTTAAATGTACTACGGCCTCCGAAATGAATGAATTAGCTAGTTTAAGGACTCTAAGCCTGTCCGTAATGTCGTCCAGCGTAGCTGAACTAAGGTTCTCTTCCAGAGACTCAATCCAAAATGCTGCCGCAGCCGTAATCGGCGCGATGCATGCAAGGGGTTGCAATATAAAACCTTGTTGAACAAACATTTTCTTAAGGTAACCCTCTAATTTTTTATCCATTGGATCTGAAAAAGCACAGCTATCCTCCACCGGGATAGTGGTACGCTTAGCTAAAGTAGAAACTGCTCCCTCCACCTTAGGGACCGTTTGCCATAAGTCCCGTGTGGTGGCGTCTATTGGAAAACCTCTTTCTAAATATTGGAGGGGGTGAGAACGGCACACCGGGTCTATCCCACTCCTTAGTAACAATTTCAGTTAGTCTCTTAGGTATAGGAAAAACGTCAGTACTCGCCGGTACCGCAAAGTATTTATCCAACCTACACAATTTCTCTGGTATTGCAACAGTGTTACAATCATTAAGAGCCGCTAAAACCTCCCCTAGTAATACACGGAGGTTCTCCAATTTAAATTTAAAATTTGAAATATCTGAATCCAATCTGTTTGGATCAGAACCGTCACCCACAGAATGAAGCTCTCCGTCCTCATGCTCTGCAAGCTGTGACGCAGTATCAGACATGGCCCTAGTATTATCAGCGCACTCTGTTCTCACCCCAGAGTGATCACGCTTGCCTCTTAGTTCTGGTAATTTAGCCAAAACTTCAGTCATAACAGTAGCCATATCTTGTAATGTTATCTGTAATGGCCGCCCAGATGTACTAGGCGCCACAATATCACGCACCTCCCGGGCGGGAGATGCAGGTACTGACACGTGAGGCGAGTTAGTCGGCATAACTCTCCCCTCGCTGTTTGGTGAAATTTGTTCAATTTGTACAGATTGGCTTTTATTTAAAGTAGCATCAATACAGTTAGTACATAAATTTCTATTGGGCTCCACCTTGGCATTGGAACAAATGACACAGGTATCTTCTTCTGAATCAGACATGTTTAACACACTAGCAATAAACTTGCAACTTGGTTACAATCTTATTTAACAAAAACGTACTGTGCCTCAAAGAAGCACTAAACGATTAAATGACAGTTGAAATAATGAACTGAAAAACAGTTATAGCATCAATCCTTAAAAACAACACAACTTTTAGCAAAGGTTTGTTCCCCTTAGTAAAGTAACAATAATTAAATTTGAAACATAAAAATTACAGAGCAACGTCTTTTAATCACAGTCAATATATAAGTCTCACAGCTCTGCTGAGAGAATCTACCTCCCTCCAAAGAAGTTTGAAGACCCCTGAGTTCTGTTAGAGATGAACCGGATCATGCAGGAATACAAGAGTAACTGACTGGAAATTTTTGATGCGTAGCAAAGAGCGCCAAAAAACGGCCCCTCCCCCTCACACACAGCAGTGAGAGAGAAACGAAACTGTCACAATTTAAAACAAGCAACTGCCAAGTGGAAAAATAATGCCCAAACATTTATTCACTCAGTACCTCAGAAAATGCAAACGATTCTACATTCCAGCAAAAACGTTTAACATAATAAATACCTATTCAAAGGTTTAATGTACTTTTAACAGAGTAATTCCAGTGAAATACCATCCCCAGAATACTGAAGTGTAGAGTATACATACATGTCATTATAACGGTATGGCAGGATTTTCTCATCAATTCCATTCAGAAAATAAAAACTGCTACATACCTCAATGCAGATTCATCTGCCCGCTGTCCCCTGATCTGAAGCTTTTACCTCCCTCAGATGGCCGAGAAACAGCAATATGATCTTAACTACTCCGGTTAAAATCATAGTAAAAACTCTGGTAGATTCTTCTTCAAACTCTGCCAGAGAGGCAATAACACGCTCCGGTGCTATTGTAAAATAACAAACTTTTGATTGAAGTTATAAAAACTAAGTATAATCACCATAGTCCTCTCACACATCCTATCTAGTCGTTGGGTGCAAGAGAATGACTGGGAGTGACGTAGAGGGGAGGAGCTATATGCAGCTCTGCTGGGTGAATCCTCTTGCATTTCCTGTTGGGGAGGAGTTATATCCCAGAAGTAATGATGACCCGTGGACTGATCACACATAACAGAAGAAATTATGTCCATGCTGGAGACCATGAGCCCAATCATCTCCACGCACTGAGCTACAGATGGTCTCACTGTAGACTGGAGGGCCAGACAGGTAGACGCCATCTTTGTGTGTCGCTTGTCCGTGATAAAGATCTTCATGGATACGGAGTCAACGATTGTGCCCAAGGAACTCCACCATGGTACTGGGAACCAGAGTACTCTTCTATAGATTGATCTTCCAACCGTGAGATTGAAGTAACTGCAGTAGGACCCTGGTGTGGGCCTCTGCCAGATGGGATGACGGCGTCCAGGTACGGCGCCACCGCGATACCCTGGGATCTGGCTACTGCTAGTAGGGTCCCCCAGGACCTTCATGAAGACTCTCAGGGCCGTCACCAGACCGAAGGGAAGAGTCACAAACTGGAAATGCTGATCCAGAAAGGCAAATCTGAGGAACCTGAAATGGTCCCTGTGAATCGGAACAAGAAGGTAGCCATCCTTCAAGTCTATAGAGGTCATTAGCTGCCTCTCTTGAACTAGGGGCAGAATGGATCTGATCATTTCCATTTTGAACAATGGAACAGACAGGAACTTGTTTAAACATTTGAGGTCCAGAATCGGGCGGAACTTGCCCTCCTTCTTTAGGACCACGAACAAATTGGAGTAATACCCTAGACCCCTTTCTGCCTGGGGTACTAGTACAATAACCCCTAGAGTGGAGAGATCCCGCACGCAACACAGAAAGGCCTCTCTTTTTTCCGGCCTTGAAGACAGACAATCTGCCCCTGGGCGGAGAGGACTTGAACCCTATCCTGTAACCCTGGGCGACTATATCCAGAACCCAGGGGTCTTGAACATCCTGCAACCAGGCATCTAAGAACAGAGACAATTTGCCCCCCACTTGATCCACAGACCAGTCGGGGCAGCCCCTTCATGCAGACTTAGTCTCGGCGGGCTTCTTGTGCTGTTTAGACTTGTTCCAAGCTTGAGCAGGCTTCCAGGCACCCTTGGATTGGTCCGCTTTTGCGGAGAGCTGAGCGTGTTGTGTCTTATCCCTGAGAAACGGATGAAAAGTAGCACTCTTAGGCTTCGCCTTATCCTGGGGAAGGAAGGCACCCTTGCCTCCTGTAACCGTGGATATGATAGAGTCCAGACCTGGCCCGAATAGGATCTTGCCCTTGAAAGGCAAAGACAACAGCCTTGTCTTAGAGGTCATGTCCGCTGACCAAGACTTTAGCCACAGAGCTCTGCGTGCTAGAAAAAAAAAAAACCTGACACCTTGGCATTCAGCCAGATAATCTGCATATTAGCGTCACAAATTAAAGAATTGGCCACCTTTAGGTACTTAATCTTTTCCTGCACCTCTTCGAAAGAGGGTTCACCCTCAATCATACCAAATAATGCATCTCACCAATATGATGCAGCTCCAGCAAACCCTGTGTGTTGAAACATCTTTCGCGACATGTTTTCCAACTTCTTATCCAAAGGCTCTTTGAACGAAGAACTATCCTCTAAAGGAATCGTTGTGCGCTTAGTGAGCATGGAGATGGCCCCATCCACCTTGGGAATGGGTCCCCCACAACTCTAAAGCTTTTTAAATTGAGAAGAAGGGGAAAAGGAAGAACCTAATCACTCCCACTCATTCTTAATAATGTTCGCCATCTTGACAGGAACTAGGAAGGTCTGGGGAACCACCCTGTCCTCGTAAATCTTATTCAACTTAGGAATGGAGGGCTCCTCTGGTACTTTGGGTTCCGGAACCTCTAAGGTAGCCAGCACTTGCTTTAACAAAAAACGCAAGTTCTCCATTTTAAACCGAAAACCGTGTTCCTCCGCTGCTGGAGGTTTAGATGACACGGACTCCGACCCCAAAAGGGCCTCTTCCGATGCATCGGATTGGGCCTCGTCATCGTACCACACCTCTGGGGCGTCCGACAGACACAACTCCCGGGTCGGGCCGCTATGAAAAGCTCTACGCTTGCGCTTAGAAGAACGCAGCAAAGCATGGATCACCTTAGCGACTGTCGTTTCAAGCTGGTCCGCAAAGTCCAGGGTCCAAGCACTTTTCCCCCAAAGGGGTAACAGTCGGACCCTGGGGCGCTGCATGTGGAATAGGGGACGCCAATGGGGAATGCACCTCGCGGGATGGAGAACCCTCAGAGGTGGACGGCTCAGTAGTGCTAGACATTCTCTTATGCTTGGAAGTTGTAGTCCTCTCAAGGCATGTGGAACACAGTTGCGCAGGTTGGTCTACCAAAACCTCACAATAAACATAGGTATAAGATTTAGATAAAGAGGGAGTACCCTCTAACGCATCAGAATCCTCCATAGCTTTTTAGAAAAAAGACTAGAACAGGCACATTTATAACCACCAATGGCCGGGGCACCTTCTATGAACCGGAATCAGAAACCGCTTCGTCTCCTCTATCGCAGATCAGACAGGAAGTGATGAAGCCCCACCCAGTCACAAGGATGACTACGAAGGACCACCCCTGCCGATGAGAAAATGCACCAAAAAAGACTGCGCAAAACTCCCGAAGAGAACCTGTCAGTTCCACAAAAATGCCAGAGCCGCGTCCTTGCACATAATGCAGTAATCACATAATAAACTTATCATGTACATACCCCCCCTCATAGGAATATTACCCCTAGATTCTATAAAGATAAAGGCGCCACACTGTGGCCCTGCTTCTGTGTTATCATTATGTAAAAATGAAACGATCTTACCAGAATCTATGCCGTGGAACAGGAACACGGCCCTTCAAGTGTGACAAGTAGTAGCTGCGCTTCGAAACTAGTCAACGCCGATTGCTAAAGGAGCTGTTAATATGAGTCGGGATGGTGTCGCAAAGGGAAGCTCCCCCTGCATCTCCGGACTCTAACGTTCACCCATGCTCTCACGTTGAGAAGCTTAAAGGGCTACTTAAACTCCTGTCCCATAGCGAAGGGTAGAACCCCTTATAAGAGACCTCCGATATTCCGGCAACTCTCTGCCACCTCCTGTGACAAAAGGCCAAGAATGACTGGAGGATGAAGGGAGTGGGGGAGGTATTCAAGCCTTTGGCTGGGGTATCTTTGCCTCCTCCTGGTGGCCAGGTTCTTAATTCCTACTAGTAATGAATGAAGCCGTGGACTATCCTCCCCTTTAGATGGAAATGTTTGCTGGAGGAAATAAAATGCTGCAACCGAGTGTAGGAAAAACATGAGAGGTTATCTCTAATTTCTTCATAAACTTTCAATTTGTTATGTTATCTTGAAAAGATGCATCGCTTATGTGATAGCCATTTGGGCTTATAGAACCTGCATTACGTAGAGGTAGATATGTGTTATTCATGCATGGGAGTAAAGGGGAGCAGTTTGTAGATATATAAGAGAAAGACTGGATAATTTTGTCCCATTGTGTGTATATTTCAGCAAGAAGTGGATAATCTTGAATTATATCAGGTCTTGCTTTTTAGGGGATTTAACCCCTTAGTGACCAGAGCACTTTTCCATTTTCTGTCCGTTTGGGACCAAGGCTATTTTTACATTTCTGCGGTGTTTGTGTTTAGCTGAAATTTTCCTCTTACTCATTTACTGTACCCACACATATTATATACCGTTTTTCTCGCCATTAAATGGACTTTCTAAAAATACCATTATTTTCATCATATCTTATCATTTACTATAAAAAAAAAATATAAAATATGAGGAAAAATTGAAAAAAACACACTTTTTCTAACTTTGAACCCCAAAATCTGTTACATATCTACAACCACCAAAAAACACCCATGCTAAATAGTTTCTAAATTTTGTCCTGAGTTTAGAAATACCCAATGTTTACATCTTCTTTGCTTTTTTTGTAACTTATAGGGCCATAAATACAAGTAGCACTTTGCTATTTTCAAACCATTTTTTTTCAAAATTAACGCTAGTTACATTCGAACACTAATATCTTTCAGGAATCCCTGAATATCCATTGACATGTACATATATTTTTTTAGAAGACATCCCAAAGTATTGATCTAGGCCCATTTTGGTATATTTCATGCCACCATTTCACCGCCAAATGCGATCAAATACAAAAAATCGTTCACTTTTTCACAAATCGTTTAAAAAACTTTCAGTTTCTCACTGAAATTATTTACAAACTGCTTGTGCAATTATGGCATAAATGGTTGTAAATTCTTCTCTGGGATCCCCTTTGTTCAGAAATAGCAGACATATATGGCTTTGGCATTGCTTTTTGGTAATTAGAAGGCCGCTAAATGCCACTGCGCACCACACGTGTATTATGCCCAGCAGTGAAGGGGTTAATTAGGGAGCATGTAAGGAGCTTTTTGGGGTATTTTTAGCTTTAGTGTAGTGTAGTAGACAACCCCAAGTATTGATCTAGGCCCATTTTGGTATATTTCATGCCACCATTTCACCGCCAAATGCGATCAAATTAAAAAAACCGTTAAATTTTTCACAATTTTAGGTTTCTCACTGAAATTATTTACAAACAGCTTGTGCAATTATGGCACAAATGGTTGTAAATGCTTCTCTGGGATCCCCTTTGTTCAGGAATAGCAGACATATATGACTTTGGCGTTGCTTTTTGGTAATTAGAATGCTGCTAAATGGCGCTGTACATCACACGTGTATTATGGCTAGCAGTGAAGGGGTTAATTAGGTAGCTTGTAGGGAGCTTGCAGGGTTAATTTTAGCTTTAGTGTAGAGATCAGCCTCCCACCTGAAACATCAGACCCCATGATCCCTCCCAAACATCTCTCTTCCCTCCCCTACCCCACAAATGTCCCCTCCATCTTAAGTACTGGCAGAAACTCTGCCAGTACTAAAATAAAAGGAAAATTTGGGCTTTTTTGTGCATTTTTTTAGCATATTTACATATGCTTCTGTGTAGGATCCCCCTTAGCCCCCAACCTCACTGATCCCCCACCAAACAGCTCTCTAACCCTCCCCCTCTGACTTAATGTGCGCCATCTTGGGTACTGGCAGCTGTCTGCCAGTACCCATTTTAGTGAAAAATATGCTTTTTTTTATTAAAAAATGTCCCTTTTCTGTAGTGTAGCTCCCCCCCCCCCAAGACCAACCACCCACCCCTTCCAGATCCCTTAGATGCTTTTAAAAAAAAAAGTTTTTCATTTTTTTGTACACTTTACTTGTAACTTTTTTTCTGTAGTGTAGCTGTTCCCACCCGCTCCCGCCCCGTGCACGCGCCCGCCCGCCACCCCCCGTGCGCGCCCCGAAGGCTCCGCCCCGATCCCGCCCCCCTCCAGCTTACAGAGCTCACCGATGGCCGCCCACCCGCCTCCCAAGTCGGCTCCCACCCACCAACGATACCGGCCATTGATGTCCGGTGCAGAGAGGGCCACAGAGTGGCTCTCTCTGCATCGGATGGCCAGAAAGTGTTATTGCAGGATGCCTCGATATCGAGGCATCACTGCAATAACCGGAAAGCAGCTGGAAGCGAGCAGGATTGCTTCCAGCTGCTTTCCAGACTGAGGACGTGCAGGGTACGTCCTTGGTTGTTAACTGACATCCTTTAGAGGACGTACCCTGCACGTCCTCGGTCGTTAAGGGGTTAAAGGGACACTGAAC
The DNA here is from genome assembly GCF_027579735.1 of Bombina bombina. Classification (NCBI taxonomy): domain Eukaryota; kingdom Metazoa; phylum Chordata; class Amphibia; order Anura; family Bombinatoridae; genus Bombina; species Bombina bombina. The sequence goes on from NC_069507.1 coordinate 246,629,351, forward strand.
CCAAAATTTTTCTTTCGTTATTCAGATAGAGCATGCAATTTTAAGCAACTTTCTAATTTACTCCTATTATCAAATTTTCTTCATTCTCTTGGTATGTTTATTTGAAAAGCAAGAATGCAAGATTAGATGCCGGCCCATTTTTGGTGAACAACCTGGGTTGTCCTTGCTGATTGGACAGCACCAATAAACTAGTACTGTCCATGGTTCTGAACCAAACATTTGCTGGCTCCTTAGCTGAGATGCCTTTGTTTTCAAATAAAGATAGTAAAAGAACAAAGAAAAATCCTATACTATAAAAGGCCAAGTGTGTTTGTCCGAAGCTGTCATGCGCAGTAGAGACAGCACGCGGACAAACACACTGGCCTAAGTCCCTACCTGTTCTGCCGACTGCGCCGAGCAAAAGTGGGCATGGTCGAGCGTGAAGGGGGCGGGGCCTAACGCGAAGGCCCGCGAAGGGGGCGGAGCCTAGCGTGAAGGCCCGTGAAGAGAGCTCAAACAGCTCAAGAGAGGGTGGAGGGATGTGGGGAGAGGGGGGAGATGTGGGAGATGTGGAGTGAGGGGGGAGATGTGGGGGAGATGTGGAGAGAGGGGGGAGATGTGGAGTGAGGGATTGGGAGATGTGGAGAGAGGGGGGAGATGTGGAGAGAGGGGGGAGATGGGGAGAGATGTGGGGAGAGGGGGGAGATGTGGAGAGAGGGGGGGAGATGTGGAGAGAGGGGGGGAGATGTGGGGAGAGAGAGAGGGGGGAGAGAGAGGGGAAAGAGAGAGGGGGGAGAGGGAGAGAGAATGAGAAAGAGAGGGGGAGAGAGAGAGATGGGGGAGAGAGGGAGAGAGAGAGGGGAGAGAGAGAGGAGAGACACAGAGAGAGGGGAGAGAGAGAGAGAGGGGAGAGAGAGAGAGGGGAGAGAGAGGGGGGAGAGAGAGGGGGGAGAGAGAGAGAGGAGAGACAGAGGAGG
>NC_069507.1:246635306-246642806 GCF_027579735.1 Bombina bombina
TAAAAATGTGTGGAACCAACCACACCCCAGGGAAACACAAATACCCTGTCTGAAAACAGACCTCACAGGGGTATGACCGGACTAACCCAGAAAACCAGAATCACTCAAAATTCCTAACTAAAAGGAAGAGAACACCCCTTGCTGCAGTCCAGTACTCCAAAAGGAGCTAGAGCACAACAGAGTCGCTACAAGACTCTAGAGCCCAAAAGGCGTGTAGAACACCAAGACATCCAAGACCAATGGAAAACATTGAGGACCAAGTCATCCGACGATGAAGTAGAACAAGGTTAGAGCAAACCACAAGGTCACGCCAGTGTACCCCTAAATGTCTCCATAAACACCTCAAAGTACGTAACCAGAGGAACCCACCTAAGGAAAAAGAATGCAAAGCATCCCAACCCCCGTTAGAAAAACCCCTAAGCAAAGCTTAGATACAAGATAATACAGAGGTAAAAAGTGTAATAATATAGCTGTGTTTATGCAAAATTAGGGAATGAGTAATAAAGGGATTATCTATCTATTAAAACAATATTCTGGTGTAGACTGTCCCTTTAAGATAAAAGGAGTCCCACTGGAACCCTACCTTGTTTCGTTAACATTACATTCACATATCGAAATAAAATGAAACAACCTTGCGGAGATCTACGCCGTCGAACAGGAACACGACCCTTCAAGTGTGACAGATAGTAGCCACGCTTCTGACATGGACTTGAATGAAGGTAGGCAGCAAAACTCGTCAACGCCGATTACCAAAGGAGCTGTAAATATGAGTCGGGAAGGGTTCGCAGGAAAACTCTCCCTGCATCTCCGGACTATAACTTTCATCCATGCTCTCACCGAAAGGCTGACAGGACTACTTAAAACTCCAGTACCATGCCGAAGAGTACTACCCTCCATGAGAGACTAATCTAAAACTTCTGACACTTCTCTGCCAACCTCCTGGGACAAAAAGGCAAAGAATGACTTGGGGATGAGGGAAGTGGGAGGGGTATGTAAGCCTTTGGCTGGGGTGTCTTTGCCTTCTCCTGGTGGCAAGGTTCTGAATTCCCAACAGTAAAGAATTCAGCTGTGGACTCTATCCATTTATGAAGAAAATAGTTGTGACTCAAAACGAATTTTAATAGGGATACCAAAAATACTTTACTATTATTCTGTATTCCTGATACTTCTTATGTGCGGATCAAGGATCCTTGAAAAAGCTGGCATTGCAACCAGCGAAACAGAAGTCCGATTTTGGACTTTTATTGGACAATACATACATTTGTATCGTTGAAAGCTATCGTTGAGAGCCGTAGGGCTTTATACCTGCATGCATTCCCTCTAAGAGCATAGATATAGCTCTCAAAAGTGTGAGTACAACTCCCTTTTTTACACTGGGCACTGGTCTTTACGGTCTTCATTATTGCTTCCCCTTTCTCTCTTCCACATTATCATCTGAGAAATACTACAATCAAGTATATACGGGACTCTGAATGACCTTTTTTCCCATTCACTGGATTTTTCACATATCCTTGGATACACTGTTTTATTGTATACATATTTTTAGTGTATACCTTATCTATATCTATAAGTATTACCTGTTTTTATTATTACATAAGGTAAAATAAAATGCTTTATTATTCCACTATTAATTGCATATAACAGATTTAAAACCCTAAATTGAAAAGTCTATTAAAATGACATTCTCTATCTGAATTGTGAACGTTTAAATGTGACTGTCATCTCTGTTTAAACATAGCTCATATTACTTAGGTCAATTGTAAAAAGTAGCTATCGGCCAGTTAATCACAAAAAGAAAACGTTATTTTGTGTGTTTTATACTTGTATTTGTTTTTAATATATTTCCGCAATTATTTTCTATTTACAAAGATGGGACGTAGAGTGCGTAAGAATTATTATACAGTTTTAAGTGCAATCTAGTGGTGAGTTAAATCTTAGGGGGAAAAAAAAAAGTAAAAAAACTGGAAAAAGCCTCTCACTCCACCAAAGAATCTCTCTTTTCCGGCTTGCTGCTCCCGAACCCAAACCAAGGTATGCTTTTCCACAAAGACACAGCAGTAAATGTGATACCAGAAGTAAACCTGTAGACTGTAAGATCTCCGGAGTACGCTCTTCCTCCTGCACTAGATTTGTATTTTATCACAAACCCTTGTCATTGTATACCCCTAATCTCTGTACCCAGCGCTACAGAATTTTGCGGAGCTTTGCAAATAAATTATAATAATATCTTGAAAAGTTTCTCAAAATTGCATGCTGTATCTGAACCATGGAAGTTTAATTTTTGGTTTCTAAGACCAAGTCAAAATGTATTTGTATCAGGTTTATTTGTACCGGATTCCATTGGGTAAAGCAAAATTACCTTTGGCCAATAAAGGGACAGTCAAGTCAAAATTAAAAAAACTTTCATGATTTAGATAGGGCATGCACTTTTAAACAACTATCCAATTTAATTTTATCATCAAATTGACTTTGTTTTCTTGGTATTCATTGATGAAAGCTTAACCTAGGTAAGCTCATATGCTAATTTCTAAGCCCTTGGAGGCCACCTCTTATCTCAGTGCATTTTGACAGTTTTTCAAAGCGCTAGTTCATGTGTGCCATATAGATAATATTGTGCTCACTTCTATGGAGTTATTTATGAATCTGCACTTATTGGCTAAAATGCAATTCTGTACAAGGTAATAACAAAGGTAAATAGTATATTAATATAACCGTGTTGGTTATGCAAAACTGGGGAATGGTTACGAAAGGGGTTATTTATCTTTATAAATAATAAAAATTCTGGAGTAGTCTGTCTACTTTTAGCTATTTCTAACCAATGATCGGATATTGTACAGCAAAGCAAGCTCCATAAACATCTCAAAAGTGAAGATAACTCTTTAAGTTAAAAAAAAATCTCTGTTCATATCTATAAATGCCTTTACCAAAACTCCACCCTCCTTACACTAGTGGGGATGAAAATTTGCTTGCAAAAATGTGGAGTTATAGGAATCATGTCAACTATGCCAAAAAAATATGTGATATAGCAGTGTGCTGTGACATGTATGGGCATAAAATAAACCAGTAAGGCATTTGATGCTCTTTTGGAGAAAAAAAAAATGTATTACATTTGAAACAGACACAAACACATTAAATCCAAGATTAACTCATCTTTATTAAAAAGGTGATATTACAAAATCCATCTACTTAAAATACTGTTTATTTTGTGATTTCATCAACATTAATTAGCAATACATCTACCAGGTAACATATATATATTTCCACAGGACAGGTTTTTTTTCAAATGGCTCATTCTTTACGGCAAAGCATATATATATATATATATATATATTGAGGCATTAAGCAGGAGAAAAAATAAAAAGGTGCATATAGCTTGTGACTGTATTTTAAAAATATTTATGCACTTTGCATCCATTTAGATATAATTTTTATATATTTCTTAATTATTTTTTTTAGAAAAAAAGTTATGTATAGCATAGTTCACAGACTTTTGTTCCTACATGTTTTTACAACAAAAAATAAAGCCGATTTTAAGAAAAATAACTACTTAAGATTAAGCAATTTAAAGGCAACTCCTTTGAATGACAGAAATCTGACATATTTAATTGTGCTGGCAATAAAATGGACTTAAGCTTTCATATGCAAAATAAACATTTTCCCAGTATATTCAGGTCCAGATTTCTACCCCAGGATAAAAAATATTCTGCTTTTTTTCTTTAAAAAAATTAATTTCCAACTGACATTTATTTTCACTTTTTCTTGTGGCTCTATATTTACCTGCAGATTTCTACTGAAATATATTTGTACCAGAACCAACTTAAGAGAGACAGCATTTGTGTTGAGTAAACAGTTTGCTATATGTTCAGTATTTACAATATATTTTCACAATGTATTAATTTATTTAAATGCCTCTCCTAGTAAAAGCACCGAATAAGAAAGGAGATTGTTAAGAAAGGGAATAAGGCAGAAACGTTCAAAAAAGCTAAAACTAGGGGATCTTTGGAACCTTGGAAAAGGTTTGACGGATCTGCTAGGCATTTCAGAAATTACAAATTTTACCCGAGGCTTGTGCCGGATGTCACAGAAGCGAGAACGATATAGGCCAGAAATAAAGTGCCATTTTATCTTTTCATTAAAAACAAAACAAAAAAAACTCGTCCCTTGTACATTAGACTCTCTAAATTTGAGAAGCTTGACATTTTGGGTAATATCAAATAAAAATGCTTTGTCTTTAGTGGTTATTGGCTAAGTCCGGCACACCCTGATTTTAAAACTGGGCCCAATACATTATCTTCTTTAAGATAAACACAATATCTAAGAGCGGCCCCAAGACACATTCAAAAAAATTCCAGGGGATACTTAGTGTTGCAGACCACACAATTGTGACAAGGACACAATACAAATACCATTTTAAAGTAGTTGAGATGATCTAAATTATATGACAAGGGACACAATATATCTGATGTTCTCATATGAATTCACTGCCAACTCCCCTCTGGAAGAGAATTGCCCTATCAGGGAGAACAAGTGCAATGCTCTGTAGGTAACAGTGAAAGTCTTTGGCTACATTAAAAAAAATGGAAACATTAGGATACTAAAGTTTCCAGTTTTTTTTTTTTTTTAAACATTATTACTTTTCATTGAAATGGCTTATTACAAGTTGTTTTTTAAATTTCCATCTCGTGCTTCATTCAAAAACACTTGTGTGACATTGACAAGTGACATTCAATATAAAACCATATTTAATTAACAAAACATACATTAGCTTTCATTTCATTCCAATGGATTTCTTTGTAAATTAAAAAAATAAATGTCTGATTAACCCCCTGACATAACTGCCAAAGTAAGCAGCATACATAACAGGACAGTTAAGTGCCATTGCATGATCCTTATAGGCAGATATATCAGATTTGCACAACAGAAAAAAGCTGTTAGCTGAGCGTATGTAACAGCACCTAGAAGATATTTACTAGAAGGGAAGTAATCTGCTAAGCTTATCAGAAAAAAAGTAACTGTTGTTTAATTAATAGAATCTTAGTAAAAACACTAATTTACAAAATAATTTCAAATTGATAAAAAAGGCAAAAAACAAATCTACTAACAAGACATTTTTTGTATCTACATTTTTCATAGTAAGCCAAAACCATCAATTCATGGGTCAAAGAAAGAACTAATTAAAAACATTATTTTCCAGGCTATTAAAATCTGTAATCTGTGGTACAGGCCGAGCAAACGGGCGCAGAGCGACCTTACTATCTGTGCTTGTTGGACTATAAAATGACCTTTTACTCTAGCACAATCAGCTCTTTAGTTATTATAGGGCAGAGGGCATTACACAAATAAAGTCCAGTATCTTTTATTTTAAAATTAAAGTTCATTCTATTCTTCATTGGTAACTGGATTGTGCTGAGTGGCTCCTGTTGTCAGAGATAAAATCATTTTTATATCAAAGTTATAAACTACAATGAATCTTTAAATATAGCTAAAAACATCTAAAATGACACCTCACTTTCTCTTCCTGTGTGCAATATTTCTGCTCCGGCAGCAATTGAGGGAAAATAGAAATATTTGGCAAAATTGTATTAAAATGAAATTGTTAATGGATTCATACTACTACTCAAGGGCTGCCTAAGGGCGTTTGCTAAGCCGCTAATAACTTTAAGGCGCTATAAACTGTGCCCTTGTAAATCAGTTGCAAACAGTGGGACACATAGTGCGATGCGATAACCACAACATGAAGACTCAGCATGGTATCTATGTGCTAGGATTTAAGCTTCTAAAAATGGGAAACCCAAAATCCAAGAATGAACGGGACCTTCTGTAACAGCCTATCAGAAGCTGACCTCTTATAACCTTCGCTACAAAGATTTAACATGGCAGACACTGTTTGCCAAGTGCTGTAATAATTTACAGAACCAGCAATGGAAATCTAATAATCTGTGCATCTTGCAGTCTTATTCTTCAACATAAAAATGCCCTCTAAGGTGGCATTTACATGTGCCCAGAGTGTAGGACCTCTGCCCTGACAATACAATCATCATTTTTATTCCAGTTTAAAGGTCCAGTTGGCTGCACAGTAACTGTGGAAATAAACCTATAATTGCAAGACTGAATCAGCATTTTATTGCTCCCTGTAGGTAGCAAACTATATAAGCATTAATGCCATTTAACTAAAATACAGATGTGCAAATCCTACTCACATTTATGCTGCATGTGTGCATATAGGTGTACCCACAATCAAATCTATATACGTGACGTATATGTACCTCTGTATGAGAATATTGTGTGTTTACATGTGAATCCAAATTATTCCAAAAGGGAAAAAAGGAGACAAATAATCCTTAATAATCCCACTTTATGCACCATCGGAAGCATTGCAGCATTGACATTATTAGGAAAGACGCAGATCCTGAACACCTGGATGGCGATGCCAACATCCCTCACTCTGTCAGAAGGTCCAGTCATGGATATTCACCGCTCACAGTCCGCTGGCCCTACTGGCAGGGATGGGAGATCTATATACACGGAGCGTGTGCTATGGGAGAGGAATATATGCGGCTCAGCTAGGAAAGCTGCGTCTTCAAAAAACAAACAAACAAGAATTTACCCCTTTCAGCAAAATACAGGTCCAACAGGCAACGAAGAGGTTAACAACCACTCTCACTGCTCACTTACTAGACCCAGCACATAAATCCATTTTGTAAAGTGGCGTTTACGCCTCCAGTTTCTCTTTCTTTTTGTTCTTTTTCAGGAAGGACGGAGTGCGGAACTTCTTTTTCTTTTTGTTGGGCGATTTGGACGGTGAGCCCTCTGGAGTGAGGTCCCCTTCAATGATCTTTGATGTTCTGACTGTGATTTCCACGTTCTCGCCCACGCTCAGCTGGCTCACTTGCATGGTCAGGTCCTCATCTGTCTCATGTCGGCTGCCGTCTTTACCATTGACCACCACTGCTGGCGAGTCTGTCAGAAACACAACATCCTCTGCAGGCTCTGCAGGAAAAGGACAGAGAACTCAATACAGGCACCACATTGTAAAGCAAAAAAATATTTATGTATTAGTTTCGATTGCTTACTGTGGGTTTAACCCTCATATGGAATGTGCAAAACATCTTATGAGCAGAACTTGCTGATTGGCAGCTACATGCGTATGTATCCTAATTGACTCACAGTTTATCTTGCTTAGGAGCCTTAGGTATGTGTTTAACCTCTGTGCAAGGCTTAAAGGGACACTGTACCCAAATTTTTTCTTTCGTGATTCAGATTGAGCATGAAATTTTAAGCAACTTTCTAATTTACTCCTATTATCAAATTTTCTTCATTCTCTTGGTATCTTTATTTGAAATGCAAGAATGTAAGTTTAGATGCCGGCCCATTTTTGGTGAACAACCTGGGTTGTCCTTGCTGATTGGTGGATAAATCCATCCACCAATAAAAAAGTGCTGTCCAGAGTAGTGAAACCAAAAAAAAAGCTTAGATGCCTTCTTTTTCAAATAATGATAG
>NC_069507.1:246647806-246732806 GCF_027579735.1 Bombina bombina
GATGGAACTCTGAGGAATTTGTTTAAGATCTTTAGATCCAAGATTGGTCTGAAGGTTCCCTCTTTCTTGGGAATCACAAACAGATTTGAATAAAATCCCTGTCCTTGTTCCGTCCGCGGAACTGGATGGATCACTCCCATTACTAGGAGGTCTTGCACACAGCTTAGGAATGCCTCTTTCTTTATCTGGTTTGCTGATAACCTTGAAAGATGAAATCTCCCTTGTGGAGGAGAAGGTTTGAAGTCCAGAAGATATCCCTGAGATATGATCTCCAACGCCCAGGGATCCTGAACATCTCTTGCCCACGCCTGGGCGAAGAGAGAAAGTCTGCCCCCCACTAGATCCGTTTCCGGATAAGGGGCCGTTCCTTCATGCTGTCTTGGGGGCAGCAGCAGGCTTTCTGGCCTGCTTGCCCTTGTTCCAGGACTGGTTAGGTTTCCAGGCCTGTCTGGAATGAGCAACAGTTCCCTCTTGTTTTGAAGCGGAGGAAGTTGATGCTGCTCCTGCCTTGAAATTTCGAAAGGCACGAAAATTAGACTGTTTGGCCTTTGATTTGGCCCTGTCCTGAGGAAGGGTATGACCCTTGCCTCCAGTAATGTCAGCAATAATTTCCTTCAAGCCAGGCCCGAATAAGGTCTGCCCCTTGAAAGGAATGTTGAGTAATTTAGACTTTGAAGTCACGTCAGCTGACCAGGATTTAAGCCATAGCGCCCTACACGCCTGGATGGCGAATCCGGAATTCTTAGCCGTTAGTTTAGTCAAATGAACAATGGCATCAGAAACAAATGAGTTAGCTAGCTTAAGCGTTCTAAGCTTGTCAATAATTTCATTCAATGGAGCTGTCTGGATGGCCTCTTCCAGGGCCTCAAACCAGAATGCCGCCGCAGCAGTGACAGGCGCAATGCATACAAGGGGCTGTAAAATAAAACCTTGTTGAATAAACATTTTCTTAAGGTAACCCTCCAATTTTTTATCCATTGGATCTGAAAAAGCACAACTGTCCTCAACCGGGATAGTGGTACGCTTTGCTAAAGTAGAAACTGCTCCCTCCACCTTAGGGACCGTCTGCCATAAGTCCCATGTAGTGGCGTCTATTGGAAACATTTTTCTAAGTATAGGAGGTGGGGAAAAGGGCACACCAGGTCTATCCCACTCCTTGCTAATAATTTCTGTAAGCCTTTTAGGTATAGGAAAAACGTCAGTACACACCGGCACCGCATAGTATCTATCCAGCCTACACAATTTCTCTGGAATTCCAACTGTGTTACAGTCATTCAGAGCAGCTAATACCTCCCCAAGCAATACACGGAGGTTCTCAAGCTTAAATTTAAAATTAGAAATCTCTGAATCAGGTTTCCCCGAGTCAGAGATGTCACCCACAGACTGAAGCTCTCCGTCCTCATGTTCTGCATACTGTGACGCAGTATCAGACATGGCTCTAACAGCATTTGCGCGCTCTGTATCTCTCCTAACCCCAGAGCTATCGCGCTTGCCTCTTAATTCAGGCAATCTAGATAATACCTCTGACAGGGTATTATTCATGATTGCAGCCATGTCTTGCAAGGTAATCGCTATGGGCGTCCCTGATGTAATTGGCGCCATATTAGCGTGCGTCCCCTGAGCGGGAGGCGAAGGGTCTGACACGTGGGGAGAGTTAGTCGGCATAACTTCCCCCTCGACAGAACCCTCTGGTGATAATTCTTTTATAGATAAAGACTGATCTTTACTGTTTAAGGTGAAATCAATACATTTAGTACACATTCTCCTATGGGGCTCCACCATGGCTTTCAAACATAATGAACAAGTAGGTTCCTCTGTGTCAGACATGTTTAAACAGACTAGCAATGAGACTAGCAAGCTTGGAAAACACTTTAAAACAAGTTTACAAGCAATATAAAAAAACTTTTTTTTACAGTGTATGTAATAAGTTAGCAGAGCATTGCACCCACTTGCAAATGGATGATTAACCCCTTAATACCAAAAACGGAATAACAAATGACAAAAACGTTTTTAAAAAAAATAAACAACAACTGCCACAGCTCTACTGTGGCTTTTTACCTCCCTCAATACGGCTTTTGAAGCCTTTTGAGCCCTTCAGAGAAGTCCTGGATCATGCAGGAAGAAGCTGGATGTCTGTGTCTGTAATTTTTGCTGTGCAAAAAAAACACCAAAATAGGCCCCTCCCACTCATATTACAACAGTGGGAAGCCTCAGGGAACTGTTTCTAGGCAAAATTCAAGCCAGCCATGTGGAAAAAAACTAGGCCCCAATAAGTTTTATCACCAAACATATGTAAAAAACTATTAAAATACACTTTTATAAGAGTATGTATCTCTATTAATAAGCCTGATACCAGTCGCTATCACTGCATTTAAGGCTTTACTTACATTACTTCGGTATCAGAAGCATTTTCTAGCAAATTCCACCCCTAGAAAAATATTTTAACTGCACATACCTCCTTATTACAGGAAAAACTGCACGCTATTCCCCCTCTGAAGTTACCTCACTCCTCAGAATATGTGAGAACAGCAAAGGATCTTAGTTACTTCTGCTAAGATCATAGAAAACGCAGGCAGATTCATCTTCTAAATACTGCCTGAGATAAACAGTACACTTCGGTACCATTTAAAAATAACAAACTTTTGATTGAAGAAATAAACTAAGTATAAAACACCACAGTCCTCTTACGACCTCCATCTTAGTTGAGAGTTGCAAGAGAATGACTGGGTATGGCAGTGAGGGGAGGAGCTATATAGCAGCTCTGCTGTGGGTGATCCTCTTGCAACTTCCTGTTGGGAAGGAGAATATCCCACAAGTAATGGATGATCCGTGGACTGGATACACTTAACAAGAGAAAAGACTTATTTTTTGATCTTTAAAAGTATTAAGAACAGAGCTATATATACACACACACATATATATGTATACACATACATATATATATATATATATATATATATATATATATACATATATACACACACACACACACACACATATATATATATTCATATTCAACAAAAGAAGAAGCAATCCAGGCGTCTCAGATATCCGTAAAAAAACAACAACTTATTTTTTGATCTTTAAAAGTATTAAGAACAGAGCTTCCATCAGAAAAAAGAGTTAACACACGGTCTTACATGTTTCAGCCTCTGCGGCCGTAATCATAGACATACTCCCTTAGTTCTTAATACTTTTAAAGATCAAAAAATAAAAGTCTTTTTTTTTACGGATATCTGAGACGCCTGGATTGCTTCTTCTTTTGTTGAATATTATTACGGAGTTTGGAAACTCCTTTCTCTGATTCGGCGCCTATTGTGACATCATTGACCCGGGACGGAAGGGGCAGCGTAACGCTACGTCTCTACGTGAGGAAATGATATACGCAGCAAGTGGATTTTTCCAAGAGCAGCCGATACCGCGATAGTGGAGTGGATGACTTAAAGCAACATGAAAGGAAGCACAGCTCCCACTAAGAGGAAAAACGACATATGACAGGATTGTATCACAGAGGGTAAGCTGAATCCAGAAGTGACCCTGGAAAGGAGTGAGTACTAAATATCCTGCTTAACGCTTGCATCCTAATCTTTGTTTGTTGCTTGCTATTGTCTCCAAGTTCTGGCAGGCTTTAAATGCTGTTGGGATATACTAAACCAATGTAAGGTTACTGACTGTGTATGCATTAACCCTCTTCTGAAACTTACAAGACTGGTGTTGGTCTGAGCAGCTTATCGGCCTGCAGCACTTATTAACCCTTTGAGTGCTAATGACGGCTCTAAGCCGTCACAGAGTTTCTCACTCTGGTGCTAATGACGGCTCAGAGACGTCATGAGCATTCTCCCACCTTGAGGGAGATCTGGGGGCTCCTTACTGCTCCTACCCCGGCGATCGTGCCTGTAGAGTGACAGGCATCGCAATTGCGTGATGACGTCACTGCGCAACTTTATTTATACTTAAGAATGTTAAGTATAGGAGGAGGGGGCATGCTGCTTAGAAGCCTGTATCTCAGGCATCTAAGCAGCTACAGACCCCCAAGAACCATTGTTGGAAAGGTAACCGTCTCACCTTTCCAACAGTGTAAGTCTTGGGGGTCTGTAAAAATAAAATAAAAAATATTTTCAAAAATGTAAAAAATAATAAAAAAAAAACATAATTTATGCTTACCTGATAAATTCCTTTCTCCTGTAGTGTGGTCAGTCCACGGGTCATCATTACTTCTGGGATATTAACTCCTCCCCAACAGGAAGTGCAAGAGGATCACCCAAGCAGAGCTGCTATATAGCTCCTCCCCTCTACGTCACACCCAGTCATTCGACCAAGAACCAAACGAGAAAGGAGAAACTATAGGGTGCAGTGGTGACTGGAGTATAATTTAAAAATTTAGACCTGCCATAAAAAACAGGGCGGGCCGTGGACTGACCACACTACAGGAGAAAGGAATTTATCAGGTAAGCATAAATTATGTTTTCTCCTGTTAAGTGTGGTCAGTCCACGGGTCATCATTACTTCTGGGATACCAATACCAAAGCTAAAGTACACGGATGACGGGAGGGACAGGCAGGATCTTTATACGGAAGGAACCACTGCCTGAAGTACCTTTCTCCCAAAAACAGCCTCCGAAGAAGCAAAAGTGTCAAATTTGTAAAATTTGGAAAAAGTATGGAGAGAAGACCAAGTTGCAGCCTTGCAAATCTGTTCAACAGAGGCCTCATTCTTAAAGGCCCAAGTGGAAGCCACAGCTCTAGTGGAATGAGCTGTAATTCTTTCAGGAGGCTGCTGTCCAGCAGTCTCATAGGCTAAACGTATTATGCTACGAAGCCAAAAAGAGAGAGAGGTAGCAGAAGCTTTTTGACCTCTCCTCTGTCCAGAATAAACGACAAACAGGGAAGAAGTTTGGCGAAAATCCTTGGTTGCCTGTAAATAAAATTTCAGGGCACGGACTACATCTAGATTGTGCAGAAGTCGTTCCTTCTTTGAAGAAGGATTCGGACACAATGATGGCACAACAATCTCTTGATTGATATTCTTGTTAGTGACAACCTTAGGTAAGAACCCAGGTTTAGTACGCAGAACAACCTTATCTGAATGAAAAATCAGATACGGAGAATCACAGTGTAAGGCTGATAACTCAGAGACTCTACGAGCCGAGGAAATAGCCATTAAAAACAGAACTTTCCAAGATAACAGCTTGATATCAATGGAATGAAGGGGTTCAAACGGAACACCCTGTAAAACGTTAAGAACTAAATTTAAGCTCCATGGTGGAGCAACAGTTTTAAACACAGGCTTAATCCTGGCCAAAGCCTGGCAAAAAGCCTGAACGTCTGGAACTTCTGACAGACGCTTGTGTAAAAGAATGGACAGAGCTGAGATCTGTCCCTTTAAGGAACTAGCAGATAAACCCTTTTCTAAACCTTCTTGTAGAAAAGACAATATCCTAGGAATCCTAACCTTACTCCATGAGTAACTCTTGGATTCGCACCAATGTAAGTATTTACGCCATATTTTATGGTAAATCTTTCTGGTAACAGGCTTCCTAGCCTGTATTAAGGTATCAATAACTGACTCCGAAAAACCACGCTTTGATAAAATCAAGCGTTCAATTTCCAAGCAGTCAGCTTCAGAGAAATTAGATTTTTTATGTTTGAAAGGACCCTGAATTAGAAGGTCCTGTCTCAGAGGCAGAGACCAAGGTGGACAGGATGACATGTCCACTAGATCTGCATACCAGGTCCTGCGTGGCCACGCAGGCGCTATTAGAATCACCGATGCTCTCTCCTGTTTGATCCTGGCAATCAATCGAGGAAGCATCGGGAAGGGTGGAAACACATAGGCCATCCCGAAGGTCCAAGGTGCTGTCAAAGCATCTACCAGGACTGCTCCCGGGTCCCTGGACCTGGACCCGTAACAAGGAAGCTTGGCGTTCTGGCGAGACGCCATGAGATCTATCTCTGGTTTGCCCCAAAGTCGAAGTATTTGGGCAAAGACCTCCGGATGAAGTTCCCACTCCCCCCGGATGAAAAGTCTGACGACTTAGGAAATCCGCCTCCCAGTTCTCCACTCCAGGAATGTGGATCGCTGACAGGTGGCAAGAGTGAGATTCTGCCCAGCGAATTATCTTTGATACTTCCATCATCGCTAGGGAGCTTCTTGTCCCTCCTTGATGGTTGATGTAAGCTACAGTCGTGATGTTGTCCGACTGAAACCTGATGAACACCCGAGTTGTTAACTGAGGCCAAGCCAGAAGGGCATTGAGAACTGCTCTCAATTCCAGAATGTTTATTGGAAGGAGACTCTCCTCCTGAGCCCATGATCCCTGAGCCTTCAGGGAATTCCAGACAGCGCCCCAACCTAGTAGGCTGGCGTCTGTTACAATTGTCCAATCTGGTCTGCTGAATGGCATCCCCCTGGACAGATGTGGCCGAGAAAGCCACCATAGAAGAGAATTTCTGGTCTCTTGATCCAGATTCAGAGTAGGGGACAAATCTGAGTAATCCCCATTCCACTGACTTAGCATGCATAATTGCAGCGGTCTGAGATGTAGGCGTGCAAAGGGTACTATGTCCATTGCCGCTACCATTAAGCCGATTACCTCCATGCATTGAGCCACTGACGGGTGTTGAATGGAATGAAGGACACGGCAAGCATTTTGAAGCTTTGTTAACCTGTCTTCTGTCAGGTAAATCTTCATTTCTACAGAGTCTATAAGAGTCCCCAAGAAGGGAACCCTTGTGAGTGGTAAGAGAGAACTCTTCTCTACATTCACCTTCCACCCATGCGACCTTAGAAATGCCAGTACTAACTCTGTATGAGACCTGGCAGTTTGAAAGCTTGACGCTTGTATCAGAATGTCGTCTAGGTACGGAGCCACCGAAATTCCTCGCGGCCTTAGCACCGCCAGAAGAGAGCCCAGAACCTTTGTGAAGATTCTTGGAGCCGTAGCCAACCCGAATGGAAGAGCTACAAACTGGTAATGCCTGTCTAGGAAGGCAAACCTTAGATACCGGTAATGATCTTTGTGAATCGGTATATGAAGGTAGGCATCCTTTAAATCCACTGTGGTCATGTACTGACCCTTTTGGATCATGGGTAAGATTGTCCGAATAGTTTCCATTTTGAACGATGGAACTCTTAGGAATTTGTTTAGGATCTTTAAATCCAAGATTGGTCTGAAGGTTCCTTCTTTCTTGGGAACCACAAACAGATTTGAGTAAAACCCTTGTCCGTGTTCCGACCGCGGAACCGGATGGATCACTCCCATTAGTAAAAGATCTTGTACACTGCGTAGAAACGCCTCTTTCTTTATCTGGTTTGTTGACAACCTTGAAAGATGAAATCTCCCTTTTGGGGGAGAGGCTTTGAAGTCCAGAAGATATCCCTGAGATATGATCTCTAACGCCCAGGGATCCTGGACATCTCTTGCCCAAGCCTGGGCGAAGAGAGAGAGTCTGCCCCCCACTAGATCCGTTCCCGGATCGGGGGCCCTCACTTCATGCTGTCTTAGGGGCAGCAGCAGGTTTTCTGGCCTGCTTGCCCTTGTTCCAGGACTGGTTAGGTTTCCAGCCTTGTCTGTATCGAGCAACAGCTCCTTCCTGTTTTGGTGCAGAGGAAGTTGATGCTGCTCCTGCCTTGAAGTTACGAAAGGCACGAAAATTAGACTGTCTAGCCCTAGGTTTGGCTCTGTCTTGAGGCAGGGCATGGCCTTTACCTCCTGTAATGTCAGCGATAATTTCCTTCAAACCGGGCCCGAATAAGGTCTGCCCTTTGAAAGGTATGTTAAGCAATTTAGATTTAGAAGTAACATCAGCTGACCAGGATTTTAGCCACATCGCTCTGCGTGCCTGAATGGCGAATCCGGAATTCTTAGCCGTAAGTTTAGTTAAGTGTACTACGGCATCAGAAATAAATGAATTAGCTAGCTTAAGGGTTTTAAGCTTGTGTGTAATCTCATCCAATGGAGCTGATTCAAGGGTCTCTTCCAGAGACTCAAACCAAAATGCTGCTGCAGCCGTGACAGGCGCAATGCATGCAAGGGGTTGCAATATAAAACCTTGTTGAACAAACATTTTCTTAAGGTAACCCTCTAATTTTTTATCCATTGGATCTGAAAAGGCGCAGTTATCCTCCACCGGGATAGTGGTACGCTTAGCTAGAGTAGAAACTGCTCCCTCCACCTTAGGGACCGTTTGCCATAAGTCCCGTGTGGTGGTGTCTATTGGAAACATCTTTCTGAATATAGGAGGGGGTGAGAAAGGCACACCGGGTCTATCCCACTCCTTAGTAACAATTTCAGTAAGTCTCTTAGGTATTGGAAAAACGTCAGTACTCGACGGTACCGCAAAATATTTATCCAACCTACACATTTTCTCTGGTATTGCAACTGTGTTACAATCATTCAGAGCCGCTAAGACCTCCCCTAGTAATACACGGAGGTTTTCCAGCTTAAACTTAAAATTTGAAATGTCTGAATCCAGTTTATTTGGATCAGATCCGTCACCTGCAGAATGAAGCTCTCCGTCCTCATGTTCTGCAAATTGTGACGCAGTATCTGACATGGCCCTAATATTGTCAGCGCACTCTGTTCTCACCCCAGAGTGATCTCGCTTACCTCTAAGTTCTGGTAATTTAGACAAAACTTCAGACATAACATTAGCCATGTCCTGTAGTGTGATTTGTAATGGCCGCCCTGAAGTACTCGGCGTTACAATATCACGCACCTCCCGAGCGGGAGATGCAGGTACTGACACGTGAGGCAAGTTAGTCGGCATAACTTCCCCCTCGTTGTTTGGTGAATGATGTTCAATTTGTACAGAATGACTTTTATTCAAAGTAGCATCAATGCAATTAGTACATAAATTTCTATTGGGCTCCACCTTGGCTTTTGCACATATAGCACAGAGATATTCCTCTGAATCAGACATGTTTAACAAACTAGCAATTAAACTAGCAAGCTTGGAAATACTTTTCACTCAAATTACAAGTAATATGAAAAACGCACTGTGCCTTTAAGAAGCACAGAAAAAAATTATGACAGTTTAATAATAAGAAACCGGAAAAATTATAACAATCAGATTTTTCCCAGTAAAAACATAAATTTAGCAAAGGATTGCCCCCATTAGCAATGGATAACTAACCCTTAATAGCAGAGAAACAAATGTACAAAATATAAACGTTTTTTATCACAGTCAAAGCACAATCTCACAGGTCTGCTGTGAGTGATTACCTCCCTCAAAATAATTTTTGAAGACCCTTGAGCTCTGTAGAGACGATCCGGATCATGCAGGAAGAGAAAAAGACTTTTGACTGAATTTCTGATGCGTAGCAAAAACGCCAAAATAGGCCCCTCCCCCTCACCCACAGTAGTGAGGGAAGCTCAGTAAACTGTCTCAAATTAAAATAAACGACAGCCAAGTGGAAAAAACAGTGCCCAAAAACAATTTTTCACCCAGTACCTCAGATATTTAAACAATTTAGCATGCCAGCAAAAACGTTTAAAATTAAATATCATGAAATGTCATTAAACAGCCTGTTGCTAGACGTTCCCACTGCAAGTAAGGCTAAAGATTATATGCATATAGTATTACCCAGAGAAGTGCCATTCCCCAGAATACTGAAGTGTACACATATATACATAAACAGCCTGATACCAGTTGCTACTACTGCATTTAAGGCTGAACTTACATTATATTGGTATTGGCAGTATTTTCTTAGTCAATTCCATTCCTCAGAAAATAATATACTGCAACATACCTCTTTGCAGGTGAACCTGCCCGCTGTCCCCTGATCTGAAGTTTACCTCACTCCTCAGAATGGCCGAGAACAGCAAAATGAATTTTAGCTACGCCGGCTAAAATCATCCAAAAACTTAGGTAGATTCTTCTTCAAATTCTACCTGAGAAGGAACAACACACTCCGGTGCTGTTTTAAAATAACAAACTTTTGATTGAAGATATAAAAACTAAGTATAATCACCACAGTCCTCTCACACATCCTATCTATTAGTTGGGTGCAAGAGAATGACTGGGTGTGACGTAGAGGGGAGGAGCTATATAGCAGCTCTGCTTGGGTGATCCTCTTGCACTTCCTGTTGGGGAGGAGTTAATATCCCAGAAGTAATGATGACCCGTGGACTGACCACACTTAACAGGAGAAATAATATTAGCATCCAGGTGGGAAATGGCTTAGCAGCCAAAGGGTTAAAAAAACTTTTCCTTTTCTTGATAGATATATATATACATACACACACACACATTTTATTTATATATATATATACTTTCTAAAGATACCATTATTTTCATCATATCTTATAATTTACTATAATTTTTTTTTATAAAATATGAGGAAAAAATTGAAAAAAAACCCCACTTTTTTTAACTTTGACCCCCAAAATCTGTTACACATCTACAACCACCAAAACAAACCATGCTAAATAGTTTCTAAATTTTGTCCTGAGTTTAGAAATACCCAATGTTTACATGTTCTATGCTTTTTTTTGCAAGTTATAGGGCAATAAGTACAAGTAGCACTTTGCTATTTCCAAACCACTTTTTTTTTCAAAATTAGCGCTAGTTACATTGGAATACTGATATCTTTCAGGAATCCCTGAATATCCATTGACATGTATATATTTTTTTTTAGAAGACATCCCAAAGTATTGATCTAGGCCAATTTTGGTATATTTCATGCCACCATTTCACCGCCAAATGCGATCAAATACAAAAAATCGTTCACTTTTTCACAAACCTTCGGTTTCTCACTGAAATTATTTACAAACAGCTTGTGCAATTATGGCATAAATGGTTGTAAATTCTTCTCTGGGATCCCCTTTGTTCAGAAATAGCAGACATATATGGCTTTGGCGTTGCTTTTTGGTAATTAGAAGGCCGCTAAATGCCACTGTGCACCACACGTGTATTATGCCCAGCAGTGAAGGGGTTAATTAGGGAGCATGTAGGGAGCTTTTTGGGGTAATTCTAGCTTTAGTGTAGGGTAGTAGACAACCCCAAGTATTGATCTAGGTCCATTTTGGTATATTTCATGCCACCATTTCACCGCCAAATGCGATCAAATAAAAAAAAAAAAAAAAGTTAAATTTTTCACAATTTTAGGTTTCTCACTGAAATCATTTACAAACAGCTTGTGCAATTATGGCACAAATGGTTGTAAATGCTTCTCTGGGATCCCCTTTGTTCAGAAATAGCAGACATATATGGCTTTGGCATTGCTTTGTGGTAATTAGAAGGCCCGCTAAATGCCGCTGCGCACCACACGTGTATTATGCCCAGCAGTGCAGGGGTTAATTAGGGAGCTTGTAGGGAGCTTGTATGGTTAATTTTAGCTTTAGTGTAGTAGACAACCCAAGGTATTGATCTATACCCATTTTGGTATATTTCATGCCACCATTTCACAGCCAAATGCGATCAAATTAAAAAACAAAACGTTACATTTTTCACAATTTTAGGTTTCTCACTGAAATTATTTACAAACAGCTTGTGCAATTATGGCACAAATGGTTGTAAATGCTTCTCTGGGATCCCCTTTGTTCAGAAATAACAGAATTTATGTTTACCTGATAAATTACTTTCTCCAACGGTGTGTCCGGTCCACGGCGTCATCCTTACTTGTGGGATATTCTCTTCCCCAACAGGAAATGGCAAAGAGCCCAGCAAAGCTGGTCACATGATCCCTCCTAGGCTCCGCCTACCCCAGTCATTCGACCGACGTAAAGGAGGAATATTTGCATAGGAGAAACCATATGATACCGTGGTGACTGTAGTTAAAGAAAATAAATTATCAGACCTGATTAAAAAACCAGGGCGGGCCGTGGACCGGACACACCGTTGGAGAAAGTAATTTATCAGGTAAACATATATTCTGTTTTCTCCAACATAGGTGTGTCCGGTCCACGGCGTCATCCTTACTTGTGGGAACCAATACCAAAGCTTTAGGACACGGATGAAGGGAGGGAGCAAATCAGGTCACCTAAATGGAAGGCACCACGGCTTGCAAAACCTTTCTCCCAAAAATAGCCTCAGAAGAAGCAAAAGTATCAAACTTGTAAAATTTGGTAAAAGTGTGCAGTGAAGACCAAGTCGCTGCCCTACATATCTGATCAACAGAAGCCTCGTTCTTGAAGGCCCATGTGGAAGCCACAGCCCTAGTGGAATGAGCTGTGATTCTTTCAGGAGGCTGCCGTCCGGCAGTCTCATAAGCCAATCTGATGATGCTTTTAATCCAAAAAGAGAGAGAGGTAGAAGTTGCTTTTTGACCTCTCCTTTTACCAGAATAAACAACAAACAAGGAAGATGTTTGTCTAAAATCCTTTGTAGCATCTAAATAGAATTTTAGAGCGCGAACAACATCCAAATTGTGCAACAAACGTTCCTTCTTTGAAACTGGATTCGGACACAAAGAAGGCACGACTATCTCCTGGTTAATGTTTTTGTTAGAAACAACTTTCGGAAGAAAACCAGGTTTAGTACGTAAAACCACCTTATCTGCATGGAACACCAGATAAGGAGGAGAACACTGCAGAGCAGATAATTCTGAAACTCTTCAAGCAGAAGAAATTGCAACCAAAAACAAAACTTTCCAAGATAATAACTTAATATCAACGGAATGTAAGGGTTCAAACGGAACCCCCTGAAGAACTGAAAGAACTAAGTTGAGACTCCAAGGAGGAGTCAAAGGTTTGTAAACAGGCTTGATTCTAACCAGAGCCTGAACAAAGGCTTGAACATCTGGCACAGCTGCCAGCTTTTTGTGAAGTAACACAGACAAGGCAGAAATCTGTCCCTTCAAGGAACTTGCAGATAATCCTTTCTCCAATCCTTCTTGAAGAAAGGATAGAATCTTAGGAATTTTTACCTTGTCCCAAGGGAATCCTTTAGATTCACACCAACAGATATATTTTTTCCATATTTTGTGGTAAATTTTTCTAGTTACAGGCTTTCTGGCCTGAACAAGAGTATCAATAACAGAATCTGAGAACCCTCGTTTTGATAAGATCAAGCGTTCAATCTCCAAGCAGTCAGTTGGAGTGAGACCAGATTCGGATGTTCGAACGGACCTTGAACAAGAAGGTCTCGTCTCAAAGGTAGCTTCCATGGTGGAGCCGATGACATATTCACCAGATCTGCATACCAAGTCCTGCGTGGCCACGCAGGAGCTATCAAGATCACCGATGCCCTCTCCTGATTGATCCTGGCTACCAGCCTGGGATGAGAGGAAACGGCGGGAATACATAAGCTAGTTTGAAGGTCCAAGGTGCTACTAGTGCATCTACTAGAGTCGCCTTGGGATCCCTGGATCTGGACCCGTAGCAAGGAACCTTGAAGTTCTGACGAGAGGCCATCAGATCCATGTCTGGAATGCCCCACAGTTGAGTAATTTGGGCAAAGATTTCCGGATGGAGTTCCCACTCCCCCGGATGTAATGTCTGACGACTCAGAAAATCCGCTTCCCAATTTTCCACTCCTGGGATGTGGATTGCAGACAAGTGGCAGGAGTGAGTCTCCGCCCATTGAATGATTTTGGTCACTTCTTCCATCGCCAGGGAACTCCTTGTTCCCCCCTGATGGTTGATGTACGCAACAGTCGTCATGTTGTCTGATTGAAACCGTATGAACTTGGCCTTTGCTAGCTGAGGCCAAGCCTTGAGAGCATTGAGTATCAGTTCCAGAATATTTATCGGTAGAAGAGATTCTTCCCGAGACCAAAGACCCTGAGCTTTCAGGGGTCCCCAGACCGCGCCCCAGCCCATCAGACTGGCGTCGGTCGTGACAATGACCCACTCTGGTCTGCGGAAGTTCATCCCTTGTGACAGGTTGTCCAGGGACAGCCACCAACGGAGTGAATCTCTGGTCCTCTGATTTACTTGTATCGTCGGAGACAAGTCTGTATAGTCCCCATTCCACTGACTGAGCATGCACAGCTGTAATGGTCTTAGATGAATGCGCGCAAAAGGAACTATGTCCATTGCCGCTACCATCAAACCTATTACTTCCATGCACTGCGCTATGGAAGGAAGAGGAACGGAATGAAGTATTTGACAAGAGTTTAGAAGTTTTGTTTTTCTGGCCTCTGTCAGAAAAATCCTCATTTCTAAGGAGTCTATTATTGTTCCCAAGAAGGGAACCCTTGTTGACGGAGATAGAGAACTCTTTTCTACGTTCACTTTCCATCCGTGAGATCTGAGAAAGGCCAGGACTATGTCCGTGTGAGCCTTTGCTTGAGGAAGGGACGACGCTTGAATCAGAATGTCGTCCAAGTAAGGTACTACTGTAATGCCCCTTGGTCTTAGCACCGCTAGAAGGGACCCTAGTACCTTTGTGAAAATCCTTGGAGCAGTGGCTAATCCGAAAGGAAGTGCCACGAACTGGTAATGCTTGTCCAGGAATGCGAACCTTAGGAACCGATGATGTTCCTTGTGGATAGGAATATGTAGATACGCATCCTTTAAATCCACCGTGGTCATGAATTGACCTTCCTGGATGGAAGGAAGAATTGTTCGAATGGTTTCCATTTTGAACGATGGAACCTTGAGAAACTTGTTTAGGATCTTGAGATCTAAGATTGGTCTGAACGTTCCCTCTTTTTTGGGAACTACGAACAGATTGGAGTAGAACCCCATCCCTTGTTCTCCTAATGGAACAGGATGAATCACTCCCATTTTTAACAGGTCTTCTACACAATGTAAGAATGCCTGTTTTTTTTATGTGGTCTGAAGACAATTGAGACCTGTGGAACCTCCCCCTTGGGGGAAGCCCCTTGAATTCCAGAAGATAACCTTGGGAGACTATTTCTAGTGCCCAAGGATCCAGAACATCTCTTGCCCAAGCCTGAGCGAAGAGAGAGAGTCTGCCCCCCACCAGATCCGGTCCCGGATCGGGGGCCAACATTTCATGCTGTCTTGGTAGCAGTGGCAGGTTTCTTGGCCTGCTTTCCCTTGTTCCAGCCTTGCATTGGTCTCCAGGCTGGCTTGGCTTGAGAAGTATTACCCTCTTGCTTAGAGGACGTAGCACTTGGGGCTGGTCCGTTTCTACGAAAGGGACGAAAATTAGGTTTATTTTTGGCCTTGAAAGACCTATCCTGAGGAAGGGCATGGCCCTTACCCCCAGTGATATCAGAGATAATCTCTTTCAAGTCAGGGCCAAACAGCGTTTTCCCCTTGAAAGGAATGTTAAGCAATTTGTTCTTGGAAGACGCATCCGCTGACCAAGATTTCAACCAAAGCGCTCTGCGCGCCACAATAGCAAACCCAGAATTTTTCGCCGCTAACCTAGCCAATTGCAAAGTGGCGTCTAGGGTGAAAGAATTAGCCAATTTGAGAGCACGGATTCTGTCCATAATCTCCTCATAAGGAGGAGAATCACTAGTGATCGCCTTTTCTAGCTCATCGAACCAGAAACACGCGGCTGTAGTGACAGGGACAATGCATGAAATTGGTTGTAGAAGGTAACCTTGCTGAACAAACATCTTTTTAAGCAAACCTTCTAATTTTTTATCCATAGGATCTTTGAAAGCACAACTATCTTCTATGGGTATAGTGGTGCGTTTGTTTAAAGTAGAAACCGCCCCCTCGACCTTGGGGACTGTCTGCCATAAGTCCTTTCTGGGGTCGACCATAGGAAAAAAAATTTTAAATATGGGGGGAGGGACGAAAGGTATACCGGGCCTTTCCCATTCTTTATTTACAATGTCCGCCACCCGCTTGGGTATAGGAAAAGCTTCTGGGGGCCCCGGGACCTCTAGGAACTTGTCCATTTTACATAGTTTCTCTGGGATGATCAAATTCTCACAATCATCCAGAGTGGATAACGCCTCCTTAAGCAGAGCGCGGAGATGTTCCAACTTAAATTTAAATGTAATCACATCAGGTTCAGCTTGTTGAGAAATTTTCCCTGAATCTGAAATTTCTCCCTCAGACAAAACCTCCCTGGCCCCCTCAGACTGGTGTAGGGGCCCTTCAGAAACAATATCATCAGCGTCCTCATGCTCTTCAGTATTATCTAAAACAGAGCAGTCGCGCTTACGCTGATAAGTGGGCATTTTGGCTAAAATGTTTTTGATAGAATTATCCATTACAGCCGTTAATTGTTGCATAGTAAGGAGTATTGGCGCGCTAGATGTACTAGGGGCCTCCTGAGTGGGCAAGACTGGTGTAGACGAAGGAGGGGATGATGCAGTACCATGCTTACTCCCCTCACTTGAGGAATCATCTTGGGCATCATTTTCTCTAAATTTTGTGTCACATAAATCACATCTATTTAAATGAGAAGGAACCTTGGCTTCCCCACATTCAGAACACAGTCTATCTGGTAGTTCAGACATGTTAAACAGGCATAAACTTGATAACAAAGTACAAAAAACGTTTTAAAATAAAACCGTTACTGTCACTTTAAATTTTAAACTGAACACACTTTATTACTGCAATTGCGAAAAAGTATGAAGGAATTGTTCAAAATTCACCAAAATTTCACCACAGTGTCTTAAAGCCTTAAAAGTATTGCACACCAAATTTGGAAGCTTTAACCCTTAAAATAACGGAACCGGAGCCGTTTTTATCTTTAACCCCTTTACAGTCCCTGGTATCTGCTTTGCTGAGACCCAACCAAGCCCAAAGGGGAATACGATACCAAATGACGCCTTCAGAAAGTCTTTTCTATGTATCAGAGCTCCTCACACATGCGACTGCATGTCATGCTTCTCAAAAACAAGTGCGCAATACCGGCGCGAAAATGAGACTCTGCCTATGATTAGGGAAAGCCCCTAGAGAATAAGGTGTCCAAAACAGTGCCTGCCGATATTATTTTACAAAATACCCAGATTAAAATGATTCCTCAAGGCTAAATATGTTTATATATGAATCGATTTAGCCCAGAAAATGTCTACAGTCTTAAAAAGCCCTTGTGAAGCCCTTATTTATTGTCTGTAATAAAAATGGCTTACCGGATCCCATAGGGAAAATGACAGCTTCCAGCATTACATCGTCTTGTTAGAATGTGTCATACCTCAAGCAGCAAAATTCTGCTCACTGTTCCCTCAACTGAAGTTAATTCCTCTCAACAGTCCTGTGTGGAACAGCCATCGATTTTAGTAACGGTTGCTAAAATCATTTTCCTCTTACAAACAGAAATCTTCATCTCTTTTCTGTTTCAGAGTAAATAGTACATACCAGCACTATTTTAAAATAACAAACTCTTGATTGAATAATAAAAACTACAGTTAAACACTAAAAAACTCTAAGCCATCTCCGTGGAGATGTTGCCTGTACAACGGCAAAGAGAATGACTGGGGTAGGCGGAGCCTAGGAAGGATCATGTGACCAGCTTTGCTGGGCTCTTTGCCATTTCCTGTTGGGGAAGAGAATATCCCACAAGTAAGGATGACGCCGTGGACCGGACACACCTATGTTGGAGAAAGCAGACTTATATGGCTTTGCTTTCTGGTAATTAGAAGGCCGCTAAATGCTGCTGCGCATCACACGTGTACTATGGCTAGCAGTGAAGGGGTTAATTAGGTAGTTTGTAGGGAGCTTGCAGGGTTAATTTTAGCTTTAGTGTAGAGATCAGCCTCCCACCTGACACATCAGACCCCCTGATCCCTCCCAAACAGCTCCTTTCCCTCCCCCACCCCACAATTGTCCCCGCCATCTTAAGTACTGGCAGAAAGTCTGCCAGTACTAAAAGTTTTTACATTTTTTTTAGCATATTTACATATGCTGCCGTGTAGCATCCCCCTTAGCCCCCAATCTCCCTTATCCCCCCCCCCAAAACAGCTCTTTAACCCTCCCCATCTGCCTTATTGGGGGCCATCTTGAGTACTGGCAGCTGTCTGCCAGTACCCAGTTTGACAAAAAAAAGGGCTTTTTTGTTTGTTTGTTTTTTTTCTGTAGTGTAGCTTCCCCCCCCCCCCCACAGACAAACCCCCACCACCTCACTGATCGTTTTTTTTTTTTTTTACTTATATTGCCTTATTTCAACATTTTATATAACAGCTTTTTCTGTAGTGTAGCGGTTCCCACCCACTCCCTCCCCGTGCACGTGCCCGCCCCCTCCCGTGCATGCGTCCGTGCGCGCCCCCCGTTATCCCGCCCCCTCCACATGACCAGGGCCATCGATGGCCGCCACCCACCAACGAGGAAAGCCACCGATCTCCGGTGCAGAGAGGGCCACAGAGTGGCTCTCTCTGCATCGGATGGCTACCAAAGGTTATTGCAGGATGCCTCCATATCGAGGCATCACTGCAATAACCGGAAAGCAGCTGGAAGCGAGCACTATCGCTTCCAGCTGCTTTCCACACCGAGGACGTGCAGGGTACGTCCTCAGGCGTTAACTGCCTTTTTTTTGGAGGACGTACCCTGCACGTCCTCGGTCGTTAAGGGGTTAAGAATATGTGATTGTATTTTCGCGCCAGTAGGGTGTTAGTTTCTCCCCCCCCCCCCCACTTTTTTTGCTGAATTGACTTCCATGAGGGAATAGGTTATCATGCGTGCAATATTGTAAGTTTGGCTTTTCACGCGGGTCGGGTTACCGAAAACAGTCTTCTTTCAACTTGTAATACAAGTGCAACCCGACTCGCACAAAAAGTCTTCTCCTAGCACAGTTAATGCCCGAGCAGGAGCGTTAAATAACGCTCCACTTGTAATCTGGCCCTTTATGGGAAATTTATTTTTGAGTTTAATGTCCCTTTAAACTTAAATGATCTTTTTCTGTACCATAAAAAAACACAGACAGATAAATGAAATACCTGCAGTGGTAACTGGCGTCAGGGGTAGGGACTGAGTTATTAGGGCAGATGACGCTTCATCTGAAGTCATGTCATCATCAGCATCTGCAGGGTTAAGAGCTTTGTTAGTCATCATGCAGAAACCATGCAGGGAAGTAGGAGGTCTCCTGATAGTCATATGTGAGCAGTGGTTACAGTTATACAGGCACGAGAGCTACAAACGTGTGTTTTCGTTATTTCTGGGGTGCAAATTAAACGTTTGCCTTCATGCAAGGAGAAAACAGGGAAAATATATAGGAACAAGAGTTATTCCCTTGACTGCAAAAACACAGCTCACAAGTCCCACTTGCCACATACCGTGATTCCCACCATTCTCTCCTTTCACTTCTCCATCAGTTTCCTGCTGCAACAAGTAGTTGAATGGGTTGGGGGGTGGGGGTGGGGCATTTTCATCCTCTTCAAACTGTATGGGCTGTAGGAAGCAAGAACAAACCTTCATTAAGCTATTTGCACTGCCACAAACCCTGCCATTGTATATCTAGATGCCTATAGAATCAACCAAACATTACTTAAAGTCAAAATAAATAATCAATCACGATTCAGGAAGTGAAAATGATCACATTTACCTCTATCTCTTAGTACTCTTTGTTGAGACTTGGCACCTTTCCACAAAAGAATACGGAGATAGGCTAAAGAGCAAACACGTGTCTTGTGCACTATACGTATAACTGTTCGAAACAGAGCTACCGCACAGGGCTTAAAGTGATGGTAAATTTTAGACTTTTAAGAATGTTGCAATGAAAAATATTAGTGCACAAGCAAAAACACATAATTTTTTTTTAAAGTGTATATATTTTAAAATACAAGATAATATAATTCTACTTGGTATCTTGTGTCCCTCGGCCTCATTCATTTCCTCTTCTGGCTGGGCTATGACAGAGCTAGACTTCAAGAATGTCATAAGACACACACACTGATTGGATGTTAATTGGAATTGTCATAAAAAAAAAAAGTGGGCCGGCATAACACTGTAATAGAAGCATCACTATAGGCATGGATTTAACCCTTTTCAAGGATAGATATATAAAAAAAAAAGTACAGATATAGGTTTTTAATGGCAAAGATTACATATATGGCATTTCATTAGTTGAGGTTTACCATCACTTCCTGTGCCTACCTCAGTATGCTCTTGAGGTGAGGAGTTAGGTATTAACAAATAACACAAGAAAAACAGATATCACTGATAAAGTAATTATTTTAATGTTATGCTGTATGAATCACAATGGTTTAATTTTATCTTCCATGTCCCTTTAAAAGGATATGAACGTAAAAAATAAACTTCTATGATTCAGATCATTTTAAAAATGTTAGAGACTTAGGTTTTCAGTTACTTTCAGTAGCAAATGTGATGTCACAAATGAAATCATTATAGTAAATTAAATAAAAGGGGATTACACTTACAGAACTTGGCTTTTTATCCACCACAATCCCAGCTAGGACGTGAGACTGCGGGCCAGCCGTCTTTAAATCGTACCGATTCTGCTCCCGGATCTACAAAACAAAGATTCAATATCTGGCGTGAGGCTGTGAGATGGCACCAATACTAACCAGCCGCTACATATATTATATTTTATTTACTGGCGCCTGGGAGTAAAGCTGAAATTAAACTGGAAACCTGTCAGGCAGTTATTTGTACAGACTCTTACTTTTCAGGGAACATTTTGATAAAATTAGGAAAAGATACAACAGGCTGTGCATAAAACCTGACAGTGAAGCCTTATGGGAAATAACCGCACGTTCTGCAAGGTACCTTATTCCTCTTCTCCAGAACATCTGTGGGATTAGTGTTTAGAGGCACAAACTGATTAGGGTCTTCAATCTTGATGGGGAACCCACCGCTGGTCTTGCTGAACTCATCGGCTTTCATCCACTGCAACATAAAAGGAAGGAGTGAGCCAAACAGACCGCCAGACCAGCACCAAGGCAGAGGACTGGCAGACTGAGAATATAAAAGACAATCCTGTCTCACTGGGCATAGGGAGTGGCCTTTTTAGTGGATATAGTCAGAGCACCAGCAAGAACAACATTTTAGTTTATTGCCCCAGAAGCTCTGAAATAAGTTACCATTTGACCACAACACCATCCCAAAAAATGACCTGCTCAACCAGGAATTCCCATAGCCCTGGTGTTAAAGTACTTATGCCTGGCTGGTACTTATCCCATCAGCCTCATTTGCCTGCAAGGCTTCCTAACTTCTAATTAGATTGTAAGCTCATCAGGGCAGGGACTTCATATACAGAATGCTCTGTACCTTCTATCAATGTTAAAATGCACTTGTATCCTTTGTATTGATAAAGTGTTGTGTATATGGGCAGTGCTATACAAACGAAAATACATTCATATGCATGTCACATAAATAACGAGAAAGGCTAAATCGTTCAAAATGATTTGCTTTTTTCAGCTGAGATAGTTCTGTATTTCATCTAAGAACCTTGTGTTTGAAAGTAAATTATATGACCATTTGGCTGTCAGTGAAAGCTTCATTGCCTAGACTGGCACCCAATGGGTTAAACAAGAACTCTCCTGGATATACCTGAAGTATCGACCTCACTAAAACAATGATGTTTTTGCACTTGGTCTGCTAATGGAAAGAACAATCTTTCAATTTGTTTAGTACAAAGTTAATAATTAGCTGATCCCTGAGAAATAATTTTATAAATTACTTTGTGACGAGCGATGGGTAACATCGCTTATCTGGTTCACATGCTGCCTGTGATTTCTATATAGTTTCCCCAGTAAATCAGCCACAGAAGCATCTACTGGACTGAATTATGCCCAGTACTTCACTGGATATGGAGCAGTGAGATCTTCTGGTGTAAAAGGTGCGCAGATATGTACTGAAAAGGTGTGCGGTTAAGTACTGAAAAGGTGTGCGGTTAAGTACTGAAAAGGTGTGCGGTTATGTACTGAAAAGGTGTGCGGTTATGTACTGAAAAGGTGTGCGGTTAAGTACTGAAAAGGTGTGCGGTTAAGTACTGAAAAGGTGTGCGGTTAAGTACTGAAAAGGTGTGCGGTTAAGTACTGAAAAGGTGTGCGGTTATGTACTGAAAAGGTGTGCGGTTATGTACTGAAAAGGTGTGCGGTTATGTACTGAAAAGGTGTGCGGTTATGTACTGAAAAGGTGTGCGGTTATGTACTGAAAAGGTGTGCGGTTAAGTACTGAAAAGGTGTGCGGTTATGTACTGAAAAGGTGTGCGGTTATGTACTGAAAAGGTGTGCGGTTATGTACTGAAAAGGTGCGCGATTATGTACTGAAAAGGTGTGCGATTATGTACTGCCCGACGTAAAAGTTGCACAGTTACGTACTGTCTGATGCAAAAGGTGCACAGTCACGTACTACAAAAATGAGTCAGTCATAGCCTGACACAAGTGTACATATGTATAGCACTCACATTCCTTAGGGGCCTAGCTGGATAGATTATGGTAGGAAAAGGTAAGGGAGGAGGAAGTATATACAATTAAAAATAAATCTTTATTAGAAATTATTTAAAATATGATGTTTCACATACACGTTTACACGATAACAGCGTAAGCTGAATGTGATTAGATCTTCTCACATCTATATACGCTGAATACTTAGTCAGCAATAATTATGTGCTATCAATTGTTGCCAGATTTATATTCCCTGATAAGAGATAAGAGCTTATTGGTAATTCTATATAGAGATTATTTCTCGCATAACCTATATTCAACTGGAGACTTCCTTACATATAAATTCGTATATAGTAAATTCACTAGTGAAACATTTTTTTCAATATGTACTAACTATGGATTAACAACGACATCCTAGGTTGGAGCCTATGATCATCATTGTTACTGATAGTGAATTGATTAATATATTTATGTAATACATCAACACGGCTATTCTCTTGTGTTTTTAAGTTTTTCTTTTCGTGTGTATGTGAAACATCATATTTTAAATAATTTCTAATAAAGATTTAATTTTAATTGTATAAACTTCCCCCTCCCTTACCTTTTCCTACCATAATCTATCCAGCTAGGCCCCTAAGGAATGTGAGTGCTATACATATGTACACTTGTGTCAGTCTATGACTGACTCATTTGTGTTCTGCATACACTGTACATAGCACCCTGGCTCATTATTATATTACACTATTGTATCAATCATAGCCTAGATCAATAACTCAATTAATCATATGAGCATCCCTGCTTTTTCATCTTAGTAGTGCCATTAGTACCCCCTCTCCTCTATATCTGCACAGTCACGTACTGTCTGACGTACAAGGTGCACGGTTACGTACTGTCTGACGTACAAGGTGCACGGTTACGTACTGTCTGACGTACAAGGTGCACGGTTACGTACTGTCTGACGTACAAGGTGCACGGTTACGTACTGTCTGACGTACAAGGTGCACGGTTACGTACTGTCTGACGTACAAGGTGCACGGTTACGTACTGTCTGACGTACAAGGTGCACAGTTACGTACTGTCTGACGTACAAGGTGCACAGTTACGTACTGTCTGACGTACAAGGTGCACAGTTACGTACTGTCTGACGTACAAGGTGCACAGTTACGTACTGTCTGACGTACAAGGTGCACAGTTACGTACTGTCTGACGTACAAGGTGCACAGTTACGTACTGTCTGACGTACAAGGTGCACGGTTACGTACTGTCTGACGTACAAGGTGCACGGTTACGTACTGTCTGACGTACAAGGTGCACAGTCACGTATGGTCTGATGTACAAGGTGCACAGTTATGTACTGTCTGATGTACAAGGTGCACAGTTATGTACTGTCTGATGTACAAGGTGCACAGTTATGTACTGTCTGATGTACAAGGTGCACAGTTATGTACTGTCTGATGTACAAGGTGCACAGTCACGTACTGTCTGACGTACAAAGGTGCACAGTCACATACTGTCTGACGTACAAAGGTGCACAGTCACATACTGTCTGACGTACAAAGGTGCACAGTTACGTACTGTCTGACGTACAAAGGTGCACAGTTACGTACTGTCTGACGTACAAAGGTGCACAGTTACGTACTGTCTGACGTACAAGGTGCAGTTACGTACTGTCTGATGTACAAGGTGCACAGTTACGTACTGTCTGGCGTACAAGGTGCACAGTTACATACTGTCTGACGTACAAGATGCACAGTTACGTACTGTCTGGCGTACAAGATGCACAGTTACGTACTGTCTGACGTACAAGGGGCACGGTTACGTACTGTCTGACGTACAAGGGGCACGGTTACGTACTGTCTGACGTACAAGGGGCACGGTTACGTACTGTCTGACGTACAAGGGGCACGGTTACGTACTGTCTGACGTACAAGGTGCACAGTTACATACTGTCTGGCGTACAAGATGCACAGTTACATACTGTCTGACGTACAAGATGCACAGTTACGTACTGTCTGGCGTACAAGATGCACAGTTACGTACTGTCTGACGTACAAGGGGCACGGTTACGTACTGTCTGACGTACAAGGGGCACGGTTACGTACTGTCTGACGTACAAGGGGCACGGTTACGTACTGTCTGACGTACAAGGGGCACGGTTACGTACTGTCTGACGTACAAGGTGCACAGTTACATACTGTCTGGCGTACAAGGTGCACAGTTACGTACTGTCTGACGTACAAGATGCACAGTTACGTACTGTCTGGCGTACAAGATGCACGGTTACGTACTGTCTGACGTACAAGGGGCACGGTTACGTACTGTCTGACGTACAAGGGGCACGGTTACGTACTGTCTGACGTACAAGGGGCACGGTTACGTACTGTCTGACGTACAAGGTGCACAGTTACGTACTGTCTGGCGTACAAGGTGCACAGTTACATACTGTCTGACGTACAAGATGCACAGTTACGTACTGTCTGGCGTACAAGATGCACAGTTACGTACTGTCTGACGTACAAGGGGCACGGTTACGTACTGTCTGACGTACAAGGGGCACGGTTACGTACTGTCTGACGTACAAGGGGCACGGTTACGTACTGTCTGACGTACAAGGGGCACGGTTACGTACTGTCTGACGTACAAGGTGCACAGTTACATACTGTCTGGCGTACAAGATGCACAGTTACGTACTGTCTGACGTACAAGGTGCACAGTTACATACTGTCTGGCGTACAAGATGCACAGTTACATACTGTCTGACGTACAAGGGGCACGGTTACGTACTGTCTGACGTACAAGGTGCACGGTTACGTACTGTCTGACGTACAAGGTGCACAGTTACATACTGTCTGGCGTACAAGATGCACAGTTACATACTGTCTGACGTACAAGGGGCACGGTTACGTACTGTCTGACGTACAAGGTGCACGGTTACGTACTGTCTGACGTACAAGGTGCACAGTTACATACTGTCTGGCGTACAAGATGCACAGTTACATACTGTCTGGCGTACAAGATGCACAGTTACATACTGTCTGACGTACAAGGGGCACAGTTACGTACTGTCTGACGTACAAGGGGCACAGTTACGTCTGATGTAATAGTTGCTCAGTTACATATGGCATTTAAGATAAAGTCGTTTAGGTCACTTATAACACTCAAAGGAAAAATATCCTTTAACATTGCAACCCTGCACGCCCCATTAAAGACATTACATATACAAAATAACATGCAGAGTTTTGTATCTACTGTGTACGTTATTTTTAAAAAAAATATATTTTTTCTAAACCTTCAAAATGATTAAACACAGCTTAAGTAGTTTTACTAGAATATAATAATAAAAAATTAGGTGATATTTAAAATAATAGCAACTAAAAATATGTTTTCAAATGTTTCAGAGCAGGAGTCTACTGGCAAACAACTTTATAAAATGATCTTATGCATGTAGGCAAACTGCCGTTTTGTACACAGTATTGTGCAGCGCTGTCCATGGGTTGCTTTCTAGCAGCAGTATATGTCACTCACCGTGATCTTTGTTCTGGGACTCATCTCTCCGTTCACAGACTCCTCCGGAACATGCACCCTAAGGTAGGTATTAGGCGAGTTCAGCCAGCGAGTCTTCTCCCTTTGCTGCCGCTGAGCCAGGAACTTCAGAGGCGAGTGTGGCATTGAGGGATCATCCTCAAATGAGAAACCAGTGGCTGTTGCTGGGATTTCCACATCGCTCTTGTGTCGCGGCTTCTCTCTGGTCAGGGGATGTCTGTACGCGTAGCCTGTTCTGTAACCCTGACGGCACAATCCGAATAATAAAATGAAACGTCAGGTGACTTTATGGATCTCATTAAAACAGATTTTAGGAATTAAATGTCCACAAAAAATGTCCACGTTAGCCATAATAATATGCATTTCATTTTATAATTTAATTCATACAGTGTGTCACACATCGATTTGCACTTATCCTATACGGTTTACAATTTCAGAAAGCGACCCTATAATATGAGAGAGACTTGAAAACACTAGCTCCATATCCAGATTATACCATTCTTTAACAGTATTTGCACTTGCACAAACCATGCGAGAATAGAACCAGTGATAAGGGCGACAGTGACTTGCGTATTACATATGTTTGTATATTAGTGTAACTGCCTGTTTATATATGTATTAATAGCGCCGATGCACCAGAACTGCACTAATAAAGCTATAGCACAATACAGTAACCTGTAACTTACATATGTTTGTACATTAGTGTAACTGCCTCTTTATATACAGTATTAATAGCACCGATGCACCAGAACTGCACTAATAAAGCTATAGCACAATACAGTAACCTGTAACTTACATATGTTTGTATATTAGTGTAACTGCCTCTTTATATACAGTATTAATAGCACCGATGCACCAGAACTGCACTAATAAAGCTATAGCACAATACAGTAACCTGTAACTTACATATGTTTGTATATTAGTGTAACTGCCTCTTTATATACAGTATTAATAGCGCCGATGCACCAGAACTGCACTAATAAAGCTATAGCACAATACAGTGACCAATAACTTACATATGTTTGTATATTACTGTAACTGCCTCTTTATATACAGTATTAATAGCACCGATGCACCAGAACTGCACTAATAACGCTATAGCACAATACAGTAACCTGTAACTTACATATGTTTGTACATTAGTGTAACTGCCTCTTTATATACAGTATTAATAGCGCCGATGCACCAGAACTGCACTAATAAAGCTATAGCACAATACAGTAACCAGTGATAAGTGTGACAGTGACTTGCGCATTACATATGTTTGTACATTAGTGTAACTGCCTGTTTATATACAGTATTAATAGCACCGATGCACCAGAACTGCACTAATAAAGCTATAGCACAATACAGTGACCAATAACTTACATATGTTTGTATATTACTGTAACTGCCTCTTTATATACAGTATTAATAGCACCGATGCACCAGAACTGCACTAATAAAGATATAGCACAATACAGTGACCAGTGATAAGTGTGACAGTGACCTGTAACTTACATATGTTTGTACATTAGTGTAACTGCCTCTTTATATACAGTATTAATAGCACCGATGCACCAGAACTGCACTAATAAAGCTATAGCACAATACAGTAACCTGTAACTTACATATGTTTGTACATTAGTGTAACTGCCTCTTTATATACAGTATTAATAGCACCGATGCACCAGAACTGCACTAATAAAGCTATAGCACAATACAGTAACCAGTGATAAGGGCGACAGTGACCTATAACTTACATTTGTTTGTACATTAGTGTAACTGCCTCTTTATATATGTATTAGTACTAAAGCCTGTGTACACGGGCCATTTTTTGCAGTACAGCGGTCCCACCCCTTGCTCTCTCCCCCCTCTCTTTTGCTTTCTCTCGACCCTCTCCTTTGCGCTCTCTCCCCCCTCTTTGGCTCTCTCTCTCCCCCCTTTCTTTTGCTCTCTCTGCCCCCTCTTTTGCTCTCTTTCCACTTTTGCTCTCTCTCTCCCCCCTCTTTGGCTCTCTCTCACCCCTCTTTTTGGCTTTCTCTCATCCCTCTTTTTGGCTCTCATCCCTCTTTTTCGCTCTCTCCCCCCTTTCTTTTGCTCTCTCTGCCCCCTCTTTGGCTCTCTCCCCCCTTTCTTTTGCTCTCTCTCCCCCCTCTTTGGCTCTCTCTCTCCCCTCTCTTTGGCTCTCTCTCTCCCCCCTTTCTTTTGCTCTCTCTCTGCCCCCTCTTTTGTTCTCTCTGTCCCCTCTTTTGTGCTCTCCCCCCCCCTTTCTTTTGCTCTCTCTCCCCCCTCTTTTACTCTCTCTCCTCTTTGGCACTCTTTCCACTTTTGCTCTCTCTCTCCCCCCTCTTTGGCTCTCTCGCACCCCTCTTTTTGGCTTTCTCTCATCCCTCTTTTTGGCTCTCATCCCTCTTTTTGCTCTCTCCCCCCTTTATTTTGCTCTCTCTCCCCCCTCTTTGGCTCTCTATCCTCTTTTGCTCTCTCTCTCCCCCCCTCTTTGTCTCTCTCTCACCCCTCTTTTTGTCTCTCTCTCACCCCTCTTTTTGTCTCTCTCTCACCCCTCTTTTTGTCTCTCTCTCACCCCTCTTTTTGTCTCTCTCTCACCCCTCTTTTTGTCTCTCTCTCACCCCTCTTTTTGTCTCTCTCTCACCCCTCTTTTTGTCTCTCTCTCACCCCTCTTTTTGTCTCTCTCTCACCTCTTCGGCCCTTCTCCTCCCCTCTCTTGCTCCCTCTCTGGCTCTGTCTTTCAAAACCTTTGACTCTCTGACCACGCCCCCATCGCGGCACCCGCCCGACCACACCCCTCGTTGCGCCCGACCACGTCCCTCACCGCGTCCGGTCACGCCCTTCGTCGCGCCACCACCGCGACGCTCCCATCGACCACGCCCCCTGACACTCCGCTTCAGCCTTGCTCTGTGTTGAGTGTCAGGATCCAAACGGCCAGGTATGTTTGTCATGTGCAGTCTCTACTGCGCATGACTGCATCTGACAAACATACTTGGCCATTTATTATATAGGATTAATAGCACCGATGCACCAGAACTGCACTAATAAAGCTATAGCACAATACAGTAACCAGTGAGAAGGTGGACAGTGACTTGCGCATTACATATGTTTGTATATTAGTGTAACTCTTGGTAGAAGAATATAAAACTTTTTTGCGCTGCCTTGTTTCGGGTGTGCCCTAGCTCCTAAGATATTTTCCCCAAAAATATCTAGTTATGGTGTGCAGGAGGGGTGTGGGTTTAGGAGTGTGAGGCGCAACTTAATGCTTATACCCTCATTTTAAAACATAAGGGTATAAGCATTAAGTTGCACAATTATTAGTTTTGTATAGTTTGTATACCTAGCATAATTCATGCTTATTTTTTATTTTTAAGTTTGCATATGAAACAATTGCACTGAATAAATTATATATGCCTTTTAGACATGCAACAATACAAAGCAACCATGTAACCTAACAAGCCTATCTACCAATCTAATCCATCTAAACAATGATTGGCTGATAATTCAATTATGCAATCATTGGTTCCTTTTATAAAGCCGGCAGGAACCATGCTTGTATCACTTTCAATTTTTTCCCTCTTGAGAAAGTCTGAGCGTCCTCAGACGAAACGCGTAGAGATTGTTTTACGGCTGTATGCCATTCAACCATACAGTCTGGATGTAAAGATACCTTTATATGCAGTTTTTATTTATCTATTTTGTAAGTAGCCATTTGCACGTGTGCTCTTACACTGAATAAAATAATACTACACTTGAATTGGGCTGCGCCTATCTCTGCTCTTTTTTCACAGTTTGTTCCCTGCTGGAGGTGTTTGGAGAATACACCCCTTTCTATCTCAGGCAGCGCCCATCACCACAGTGACACAGGAAGGAGATCATCACTGCAAATTGCAACACGCTACCACAGCGGATTTACTTCCTGCTCAATAGAGCAACCGGCTTTCTTCTTGCTCCCAGACCAACTCCAGGAACGTAAGCGCCCCTCAGCTTTTCTGTTTTGTTAAGCATTAAGTTGCGCCTCACACTCCTAAACCCACACCCCTCCTGCACATATTACTGTAACTGCCTCTTTATATACAGTATTAATAGCACCGATGCACCAGAACTGCACTAATAAAGCTATAGCACAATACAGTAACCAGTGATAAGGGCGACAGTGACCTATAACTTACATTTGTTTGTACATTAGTGTAACTGCCTCTTATATATGTACTAGTACTAAAGCCCGTGTCCCACCCCTTGCTCTCCCCCCCCCCCCTCTTTTGCTCTCTCTCCCCCCTCTCTTTTGCTTTCTCTCGATCCTCTCTTTTGCGCTCTCTCCCCCCCTCTTTTGTTCTCTCTGCCCCCTCTTTTGTTCTCTCTGCCCCCTCTTTTGTTCTCTCTGCCCCCTCTTTTGTTCTCTCTGCCCCCTCTTTTGTTCTCTCTGCCCCCTCTTTTGTTCTCTCTGCCCCCTCTTTTGTTCTCTCTGCCCCCTCTTTTGTTCTCTCTTCCCCCTCTTTTGTTCTCTCTGCCCCCTCTTTTGTTCTCTCTGCCCCCTCTTTTGTTCTCTCTGCCCCCTCTTTTGCTCTCTCTGCCCCCTCTTTTGCTCTCTCCTCTTTGGCTCTCTTTCCACTTTTGCTCGCTCTCTCCCCCCTCTTTGGCTCTCTCTCCCCCCCTCTTTGGCTCTCTCTCCCCCCCTCTTTGGCTCTCTCTCTCACCCCTCTTTTTGGCCCCCCCCCCCTTTCTTTTGCTCTCCCCCCCCCCTTTTGCTCTCTCTCTCCCCCCTTTCTTTTGCTCTCTCTGCCCCCTCTTTGGCTCTCTCCCCCCTTTCTTTTGCTCTCTCTCTCCCCCTCTTTGGCTCTCTCTCTCCCCTCTTTGGCTCTCTCTCTCCCCCTCTGTTTGGCTCTCTCTCATCCCTCTTTTTGGCTCTCTCTCACCCCTCTTTTTGGCTCTCTCTCTCCCCCCTTTCTTTTGCTCTCTCTGCCCCCTCTTGTTCTCTCCCCCCTTTCTTTTGCTCTGTCTCCCCCTTCTTTTGCTCTCTTTCACCCCTCTTTGGCTCTCTCCCCTCTTTGGCTCTCTCTCTCCCCCCTCTATTTGGCTCCCCCCCCCCTCTTTGGCCCTTCTCCTCCCTTCTATGGCCCTTCTCCCCCCTTTCTTTTGCTCTCCCCCCCTCTCTTGCTCCCTCTCTGGCTCTGGCTTTCAAACTCTTTGACTCTATGACCACGCCCCCATCGCTGCACCCATCCGGCCACGCCACATTGCGGCGGCACCCGCCCACGCCCCTCGCCGTGTCCGGTCACGCCCCCACCGTGACGCTCTTGTCGGCCACGCCCCCCGACACTCCGCTTCAGCCTTGCTCTGTGCTGAGTGTCAGGATCCAAACGGCCAGGTATGTTTGTCATGTGCAGTCTCTACTGCGCATGACTGCATCTGACAAACATACTTGGCCATTTATTATATAGGATTAATAGCACCGATGCACCAGAACTGCACTAATAAAGCTGTAGCACAATACAGTGACTTGCGCATTACATATGTTTGTACATTAGTGTAACTGCCTGTTTATATATGTATTAATAGCACTGATGCACCAGAACTGCACTAATAACGCTATAGCACAATACAGTAACCAGTGAGAAGGGCGACAGTGACTTGCACATTACATATGTTTGTATATTAGTGTCAGGAACTAGGAAAGAGTAGAAGACAGGCGCAGCCCAATTCAAGTGCAGGGTATTTTATTATAACATTAATGCAAGTACAAATGCATACTCACAGACGTTTAGGATATAAAACAGCAATTTCAAAACATAAGATGATTCCTCCAGTATGGTGTTAGCATTCACAGCCCAGGCACGAACATCTCAGTCGGATAGTACCAAGTATGGGTGAGAGGTGCTGGAACCTAAAAACTGCTACTGGTAGTATGATAAAACTCGGTATAACTCAGTTATACTGAGTTTTATCATACTACCAGTAGCAGTTTTTAGGTTCCAGCACCTCTCACCCATACTTGGTACTATCCGACAGATGTTCGTGCCTGGGCTGTGAATGCTAACACCATACTGGAGGAATCATCTTATGTTTTGAAATTGCTGTTTAATTTCCTAAACGTCTGTGAGTATGCATTTGTACTTGCATTAATGTTATAATAAAACACCCTGCACTTGAATTGGGCTGCGCCTGTCTTCTACTCTTTCCTAGTTCCTGTCTCTGATTGGGTGTTACTCAAGAGCACACACCTTCCATTACGGGCTGCAACCCATCCGGATCTGAACGCAGAGGTTCCGGTATCATCAGCTGGTTTGCTTGTAACAGCCAGATTGTGGATTAACATTGCACTCTAAAATTAAGCATAACCGGCTTTTTTCTTCCACTCCTCACAACATGGGGCTCTGACTTATTCCCAGGACTGAAGCGCCGATACCGGTATTTACTTTGTATATTAGTGTAACTTCCTCTTTATATACAGTATGTATTAATAGCACTGATGCACCAGAACTGCACTAATAAAGCTATAGCACAATATAGTGACCTATAACTTACATATGTTTGTATATTAGTGTAACTGCCTGTTTATATATGTATTAATAGCACTGATGCACCAGAACTGCACTAATAAAGCTATAGCACAATACAGTGACCAGTGAGAAGGTGGACAGTGACTTGCGCATTACATGTTTACCAAAGCTGCACTAACGGCTAATAATGACGTTTGTAAATGTAACGGACGAAGTGAGGCAAAGTATGGTTGTCTATGTGCAGATAATCCCACTCTGCACTCACCAGGTTATCCAGCATCCTCATGAGGGACTCGAACTCCAGCTCCCCCACCTTCCATTTGTACTGCCCCTCCATATTCACCCCGCCGCCGCCAGCTGCAGCCAGGCTATGGGTGACAGGTTTGTACTTTTCCAGATCCAGCATCAAAAGGTTATCGACCCCTCCAGCACCAGCCAGTGCATGGACCTGAAAACAAAAAGGCAAGCTGGGCTGTAACATATAGTATGAAGTCTTTATTAAAGCTTTATTATCAGCGTTTCCCGGGCATATGCTAAAAAACATGACAATACAGACATTTAAGCCCATACCAATAAAAAGATAGCCAATCGTCTGCACACTAGAGGGTGTAGTTTCTAATGATCCAATACAAACACTTCCATCTTTTAACCCCTTCCCACCTTTTTTAGACTGATAAAGCGCCAATTAAAACCAACAGTAGCAGACCTGCTTTACAGAGGGCCCTGGTGCAAAATGTATTTGGGCCCCCAAAAGGTAACTCAGTCGAAAGCAATAGTAATAATATACAGGTAGCTCTGCATACTAATTTTTTGTAGACACTAATAAAAGGCTCCTCTGTATTAGGATTGTACACATTCTGCTCATTCCTATGTATAAACTGGCTGTTATGGGGCCCCCAGCTCTTGGGCCCTGGTGTCACTGCACCTGCTGCAGCAATGGTAGTTACACCCCTGAAAACTACATTGATGGGGTCCATAGGGGAGACACAGAATTATATGTAGATATTGGGTGCTGGTAGTCTGGACTGTATCTTTTGGATATAGCCATCGTGCTGTTGGGCTCTTTTGCAACACATTCTGACATATTTAAAGGAACATTAAAGTGATGCTCTCATTTCCATGGGCATAAAGATTTGTGGAGGCACTGACCAGATCTTCTGCATATCTGCTGCTGTCAGCAAACTATTTAGCAATGGTGTTTGATAAACACTTTGTACAATTGTACAACATAAATACATATACATACACTTATACTCACACAAGCATTATGCTTGGGATTTTTTATAGATTTCATCTGGTATAATTTTGGATAATTTCTAACATAATACAGTAAAAGTATTTTCTTTTTCTATAAAAGCATCTACTAATTACTCCTCATTTATGTGACTATATAAAGCAACATATTTAAAAATGAATTCCTCAAAAGAATTTTAAAATTGGAGTGCACTTTAACATTGTTTATTTTGCCTTCATTTCCTGTAATTTTAATCTAGAAAGTATAGTTTTTGTGAGCATCTTATAGAACCCTTTCCTTTTGACATGCTACACAGTGATTGGCTGATATCTAAAGGGCATCAGTTATAACTGCCCCAAACTGGCTGCAGCAAATAAGGGGGGAAAACAGTCTAGAAACTCAAGGGATGTGTCTGGGGACTGCATCTGTTTAACCCTTGTTTGTATTTCAGTATGTTTGGTTGCAGGCACGCATTGTGTGGCTGTAGATTAGGGTCCCGGGAGGAAGAGAGCTTGATACTGTCCTGAGCCTATCATCATTTGGCAAAATGCTGTAATTAACTCTTCCATTTTCCTTCGAATCTAAGAGTGTCAGACTTTCTATGTGTTTGGCTGAAGCCATTTATCATCAATCAACTGTGTTTACTCTTTTTAAATCATAATGACAACAGAAACTACCCAAATGACCCTGATCAAAAGTTTACATACCCCAGTTCTTAATACCTTGTATTGCCCCCTTTAACATCAATGACAGCTTGAAGTCTTTTGTGATATTTGTGGATGATGCTCTTTATCTTCTCAGATGGTAAAGCTGCCCATTCTTCCTGGCAAAAAGCCTCCAGTCCCTGTAAATTCTTGGGCTGTCTTGTTTGAACTGCACGTTTATCTCCCCAGAGTGACTCAATGATATTGAGGTCAGGAGACTGAGATTGCCACTCCAGAACCTTTACTTTATTCTGCTGTAGCCAATGACAGGTTGACTTGGCCTTGTGTTAAGGATCATTGTCATGTTGGAATGTCCAAGTACGTCCCATGCGCAGCTTCCGGGCTGATGAATGCAAAATTTCCTCCAGTATTTTTTGATAACATACTGCATTCATCTTGCCATCAATTCTGTCCAAATTTCCTGTGCCTTTGTAGCTCACACATCCCCAAAACATCACTGATCCACCTCTGTGTTTCAGAGAAGGAATGGTGTACCATTCATCATAGGCCTTGTTGACTCCTCTTCAAATGTAGCGTTTATGGTTGTGGCGAAAAAGCTCAATTTTGGTCTCATCACTCCAAATGACTTTGTGCCAGAAGGTTTGAGCCTTGTCTCTGTGCTGTTTGGCGTATTGTAAGCGGGATACTTTGTGGCATTTGCGTAGTAATGGCTTTCTTCTGGCGACTCGACCATGCAGCCCATCTTTGTTCAAGTGCCTCCTTATTGTGCATCTTGAAACAGCCACACCACATGTCCTGTATTTCACCTGAAATTATTTGTGGGGTTTTCTTTGCATCCCAAACAATTTTCCTGGCAGTTGTGGCTGAAATGTTAGTTGGTCTACCTGACCGTGGTTTGGTTTCAACAGAACCCCTCTTTTCCACTTCTTGATTATAGTTTGAACGCTGCTGATTGGCATTCTCAATTCCTTGGATATCTTTTTATATCCCTTTCCTGTTTTATACAGTTCAACTACCTTTTCCTGCAGATCTTTTGACAATTCTTTTTGCTTTCCCCATGACTCAGAATCCAAAAACGTCAGTGCAGCACTGGATGAAAGATGCAAGGGTCTGTCAGGAGTCCAGAAACTCATTGACCTTTTATACACACACAGACTAATTACAAGCAAACAGATCACAGGTGAGGGTGGTTACCTTTAATAGCCATTCAAACCCCTTTGTCAACTTGTGTGCATGTTATCAGGCCAAAATCACCAGGGTATGTAAACTTTTGATCAGGGTCATTTGGGTAGTTTCTGTTGTCATTATGATTTAAAAAGAGTAAACACAGTTGATTGATAATAAATGGCTTCAGCCAAACAC
Organism: Bombina bombina; assembly: GCF_027579735.1. Classification (NCBI taxonomy): domain Eukaryota; kingdom Metazoa; phylum Chordata; class Amphibia; order Anura; family Bombinatoridae; genus Bombina; species Bombina bombina. Next base: position 246,683,260 of record NC_069507.1, read on the forward strand.
TAACCATGAGTGAAAGAAAAGTTTTAGTGTTATCATTCATATTCTCTGAAAAATGGCCAAGAAATCATAAATTCTGCCAGGGTATGTAAACTTATGAGCACAACTGTATATGTATACGTGTGCCTGTGTATGTATGTATATATGTATATATATATATATATATATATATATATATATATATATACATATATATATATATACACACACACGCACACATACATACACATACATACAGACACACAGTATATACACACACATACAGTACATATATACAGGTGGCCCTTGTTTTACAACGGTTCAATTTACACCGTTTCAGAATAACAACCTTTTTTTCCAGTCATGTGACTGCTATTGAAAAGCATTGAGAAGCAGTGCATTTATTAAAATAGCCAGTAGGTGGAGCTGTCCGCTTGTGTTGCAGCAAAGCCAAGCAAGCTGAAATTAATTAGTTTAACCAGACCTGAGCTATCGAGCAGATTTCAAAGGAACAAGATCTTCCTGTCTATAAATCAATCCAGATTGGAATGCATAGAAAGAACTGTTTGCAGAAAAATTCAAGTGAATTCTGTGTTGTGTGATTATTTTATTAGGTTTATAATGCTGTTTAGCAAATGTTTTTGTTCATTTAACTTAGTTTAATTATGTATTCTGTGTTGTGTGATTATTTTATTAGGTTTATAATGCTGTTTAGCATTTAAAGTCTTCATTTTAAAGATTTAAAAATAATGTATTAGGTGTTACTTATGACAATTTTGAGAGGGGCCTGGAACCTATCTCCCTCACTTCCCATTGACTTACATTATAAACTGGGTTTCAATTTACAACCATTCCTTCTGGAACCTAACCCCGGCGTAAACTGAGGGCTACCTATATATATATATATATATATATATATATATATATATATATATACACACACACACACGTACATATATACACACACACAAATATATATATTTATTATGTCAAAGGGGAGTGTGTCCCCGAAACGTCACGCTTGATTTAATACATATTTAATTTAAAAGACCAGTGAGTGCCTTCCTTCATCCTATATATATATATATATATATATATATATATATATATATATATATATATATATATATATATATATATATATATATATATATATATATATATATATATATATATACACACACACACACAGTATATATATATATATATATATATATATATACACATATACACACACACATATATATATACATACACACACACACATATATATATATACACACACATATACATACATATATACACATTCAATTTAGATTTTGAAAACACCACAAAATAAAATAAAGTCATAACCCGTGGGTTTATTTTTACCTGCACTTCACACGCCAGCTGCACATTGAAGATGTAATGAAAAGCTTCCTCCACGCTCTCGCCCAGCGCCACCACTCCGTGATTCCTGAGCACCAGAATCTAAACAAGGACAAGAGAGTAGCGGGTCACTTTACGTGACTGACTAGCGGCAGAAAAGCGCTACCAATTTATGTCTCAAGCAATACTGAGTGCAAAAAGTGATCAAAGGACACCAAGGTAGAGAGTGATATAAACATTCAGAAAACACCAGCTTAGTAAACTAACCGTGCAAAGCATTTCTCATTCATTAGAGACTGTGTGTCTGTGCAGCAGTAATCACGGTGTTTAATAGTAGTAATTAGTTATGCACAGCAGTGCAAATCCAGTATAATAGTCCTTAAAGGGACAGTACACTGTAAAACTGTTTTACCCTTAAAGGACCAGTCAACACAGTACATTTGCATAATCAACAAATGCAAGATAACAAGTTAATGCAATAGCACTTAGTCTTTACTTCAAATGAGTAAAAGATTTTTTTTGACAATTTTAAAAGGTATGTCTATTTCCACTCCCCCTGTACCATGTGACAGCCATCAGCCAATCACAAATGCATATACGTTTATTCTGTGAATTCTCGCACATGCTCAGTAGGAGCTGGTGACTCAAAAAGTTTAAATATAAAAAGTCTGTGCATACTTAAATATACTTTTGAAACAGCTTTAGTTTTCATAAGAAGCATTTTTGCGAATAAATGTATATTTAAAAAAAATATTCTATTCAATGCTGAAATGCATCCACGTGAATTCCAATTTTATCTGGAATGTACCTTTAAGGCACAGTTTGTCGGCTCCTTGCCGTTTATAAGATCCCAGTGCACAAATGTCACAGCCTACAGTCTCAAGATAAAGTAATGATTATGGTTAGGGACCCCTAGCATGCCAGAGTGGGGCTCCAACACATTGTATTCAAGGGGTTAACAAGAGTCTGACCCCCAGGCGCAATAACTGCTTCTTTATTCCTACAGTAATGACATTCCTTTGGCCACATTATATTTTATATGCCACAGATAAGTTATCAGCTACAATATTTACATCAAGATGATGAGCTGTCTGGGAAGCTGAAGGAGGGTTTGTAGTCCTGGAGCCTAAGCAAGAGGCCTCCGCATGCTCCATCCTATGTAGTCATTATACCCAAGTCTGACCTAATAACAATACGCAGCTAACAGATGCCTAGAGGTTTTATCTGCTGCTGACAGAGTCCTCACTAGCAATAACCACCTTGCAGCTGGGTCCTAGCACTTTCTGCAGTTGGAGTCTCTCGTCTTGTTCGTCCAGAGAGCCGTGGTAATTGTAATAGGCCACATCCCCCAGCAGCAGCGCTTCCTGCGAGATGGGGAGGATCCCGCATTTCATAGAGGAGACCTGCAAAAGGAGGCGGAGACTGAGAAAAGAGCAGGAACCACTGAGAATAAACAGCTGAGATCTGCACAAGCAGTATGGAGCCGTCGCTGGAATAAAGTGTACAAAGTCTGGACGAACAGGCATTACATAACACGCTCTTACTGAAACAAAACCATCATCTAATTACATTAAAACGTCTAAAGGGACCTTAAAGGTACATGAAACCCCAAATTTTTCTTACATGATTCAGATAAAGAATATACTTTTAAACAACTTTCTAATTTACTTCTATTATCTAATCTGTTTCATTCTCTTGGTATAATTTGTTGAAGAAGCAGCAATGCACTACTAACTTCTAACTTAACACATGGGTTAGCCAATCACATTCAATATACAGTATATATGCAGCCACCAATCAACAGCTAGAACCTAGTTTCTCTGCTGCTCATGAACTTGCCTAGATAAACCTTTCAGCAAATGATAACAAGAGAAGGAAGCAAATTAAATAATAGAAGTAAATTTAAAAAGTTGTTTAAAATTGTATTCTCTATCAGAATCATGAAAGAAAATGTTTGGGTTGCATGTCCCTTTAAACAACTGTTTTTGTGTAAAACTTGTGCTTGTCAGATGCTCCCTAGAGAAGCTAAAAAGCAAAATGCTGCAAATGACCTAAACCAGCTGTTTGATTTGCAGCATTTTGAAATCGAGGCTGCAGTTCTTGCTTTTTAGCCTCTAGGGAGCATAGGGCAAACCGTCTTTCCACACAAAAGCAAGAGGTAATGCGCGTCTACAAGAACATTAAAGGGACATGAAAGTCAAAATTAAAAATTTCTAGGATTGAAATATATATATAAAAAATCCAATTTACTTCTTTTATCAGATTCTTTTTGGGTTTCATGTCCCTTTAACGGATAAAGAACTGGGAGAAAAAAAAGAGAAGCTAAACTTAAATTTATATACAGAAAGAAATAAAATAACAAAAATTACTTCACTAGGAGCAACAAATCAATGTCAACTTTCTTTTTTACTTTATTATTTAGACAATTTAAGAAAGAGGCAATAAAGACAAAGTTACTTTCCCATTTTGCACAGGTTCATTTTCAACATTAAAGGGCCGTATTAGTGTTTTAAGACTATTCACCATACACTGCTGTGTGTTTAACCCCCACAAAGAGGTTAAACACATAGTAGGAGTGCCTCTCAGGACCTACGGGGTACTGCTAGTCCCAAGCAGAACCCGTTGCTGATCCAATCAGCAGCGCTAGCCGTATAACTCAGATGTGTAACAAGCGCTGCCGATTGGATCAGGGCATTTTCTGCTCTGGACCAGTAGTGATCTGCAAGTTCTGACCGGTATTTCTAGTGGGGGTTAAACACACAGTAGTTTAGGGTAGTGGAGGATTGATAGCCATTTTTTGACTACTATGGCCCTTTAAATTATTTGTCACATTTAAGAGCCGATTCTCCCTGACCTGCACTTATTCCTGTATAGTCTTGCTATGCAGGCTAACTATTATAAATGTATACAACATTATTGAACATATGAAAACAGTGCTATTTCTTTTTTTATTTTTTTATTAAAGGGCCTATAGACTCATGTCACTCACAGCAGCAGTAGCGGGGGTATGGATATGGATGACACAACGCACGTCTGGACGAGTAGCATAAATAGCTGCATGGGGACTGAAGCCTGAAGGGTCAATCTGCAGGTTGGTGCTCCCCTGATCCACCACCTCTCCAATAATGTTCAGCTTTACCTGTAGAGGAAACCAAAAAGTTATAGTGTAAGATAGAAAAAGGTCTCTGGATAGTCGAGGTGAAACGTTTCCACTGCAGAATGATGGATGTTTCATACATTCACTCAACACAAGGAGAACTTCGGAGGAAGCCTTGTAAACAGACATGGAAGACAAGCACACACTTACCAGGTTGGAAGCAGCAGCTTCGGCAAATGAGAGGCCCCTAGGAATGATGAGAATATGATCTTGCTCTTTGCTGACTCTAACCTACAAAGAGATCAGATTTTAGTTTCACAAGTGAGAGGTACATTGATGACATTTTTTGATCATGTGTGAATCAACTGTTACAATGTGCAAGTGAACAAACATGTTATTCACTACTGGATGAAGAAAAAGTCCTGTTATAGCAATGCCAGACAAGTCGTTATCCCATGCCAGACAAGTCGTTATCCCAAAAGGATGCAGCTCTCACCGTAAAATAGGAATTTGTCAGGTGGGCCCATCCAAACAGATCAGCTAATCGATACATGCTGGCCAGTTTGCAACGGGTCAGTTTCTCTCCTTTGGGCATTGTGTTCTCTGCTGCTGAGTGGAGGTCATTAATAGGGGTGACCATCCCCAAACCTAAAGATAAAATAGATTTAAAAAACAAAAAAAACAAATGCTGTTATCTGAATGGTTAGCAATGCTCAGGATCACAGAGTGCAGCAGAAAAGCAATGTATTATTTAAATCTCCTCCCAGAACTAACCCTACGTGCACATGTATGTTCTAGACCTACATTTACTGTTTGAGTAAAGACATTTTCCGTAAAAGTTTATCAAAATGTAACTTTCATGATTCAAATACAGATTCCCCCTGCAGAACTTGGAAGCACAAACTGAAGACTGACACTTGGCAGATACCTTCTGCCAAGGAATTTGATACAATTTTATTCATTCTTTTGCTTTCCTTTATTGAAAAGCACATCTAGGTAAGATCAGGAGTGTGCATGTGTACAAAGCACTATTTGGCAGTGGTATTGCAGCAACAATGTTGGTAACAATGTTAACATTGTTGCTAAAATTGCTGCCATATAGTGATCCAAACACAAGCAGCTTCCCGATTATACCTAGGAAAAAGGATACAAAAAGAATTAAGCAAATTTGATTTTTTTTTTCAATTTGCTTGCTCTATCCAAATCATGAAAGTTACATTTTAAAGGAACAAAGTTAAAATTAAATGTAAACGGATTGGATAGATCATGAAGTTTTAAACAACTTTCCAACTTACTTCTATTATGAACTTTGTTTAGTCCTCTTGGTAATCCTAGGTGAGCTCAGGAGCGTGCACATGTCTATAGCCATCTGGCAGCAGTGTTTGCAACTATGTATAACATTACTATAAACACTGTTGCTATAGACTACTAAAGAAACCTGTACGCTCCTGAGCTCCTATAAGCCTTCGTAGAGTTGCTCTTCCACAAAGAAAATCATGAGAGCAAAGCGCATCTGATAATATAAGTAAAGTATAAATAAAGTAAGTTTAATTTCAACTTTACTGTCTCTAAGTTTCAAGTCTCTTTAAAAGAAAACAGGGACCTAGAATGGTCTGGAAGCTGCTTTATTTGTCCCCTAACATTAGGCGCAAGTAACACATCGGCACTACAGTCAGCACAGAGCTGCAGGAAGGGAGCCAGTTGTGTAATTAAATACACCCGCAATGCACAAGTTACTGAGAGAGGGAAGAGCTGTTCCTTAGCCTTTATATAAGAATCTCACGTCTGTATTAAAGGGACAGCGTACTGAAACATTTCCTGCCATTTAATAATTATTATTGTTTATTTGTAGAGCGCCAACAGATTCCGCAGCGCTAATGTGGTCCTAAGTACCATTTTACCTACTCAAGTGTATTGAAGTGCCATAAAACAGGTTGAGATCTGTGCATATCCTAAAAGGGATAATTAATTGCTGGCGACTATTTTAAAATAATTTTCAACAATAAGCAAAAATACTTACATAGCCATGCTGCCTGGAGCACTGTGCTCCACCCCCCTTATCAGTGTTTAGACACAGGCATTGTATTTCAACTGAGCTCACAGCTTGTAGGCAGCTCCAGCAGATAATCCCTATGCACTTTTGTATTCTACCAAAGCAACAATAGATATAGATACAGCCATAACAGGAAATGTGTGGGGAGAGATAGAGCTGTACAACTCAGAAACTAAAAAACAGAATTTATGTTTACCTGATAAATTTCTTTCTCCAACGGTGTGTCCGGTCCACGGCGTCATCCTTACTTGTGGGATATTCTCTTCCCCAACAGGAAATGGCAAAGAGCCCAGCAAAGCTGGTCACATGATCCCTCCTAGGCTCCGCCTACCCCAGTCATTCGACCGACGTTAAGGAGGAATATTTGCATAGGAGAAACCATATGGTACCGAGGTGACTGTAGTTAAAGAAAATAAATTATCAGACCCGATTAAAAAACCAGGGCGGGCCGTGGACCGGACACACCGTTGGAGAAAGAAATTTATCAGGTAAACATAAATTCTGTTTTCTCCAACATAGGTGTGTCCGGTCCACGGCGTCATCCTTACTTGTGGGAACCAATACCAAAGCTTTAGGACACGGATGAAGGGAGGGAGCAAATCAGGTCACCTAAATGGAAGGCACCACGGCTTGCAAAACCTTTCTCCCAAAAATAGCCTCAGAAGAAGCAAAAGTATCAAACTTGTAAAATTTGGTAAAAGTGTGCAGTGAAGACCAAGTCGCTGCCCTACATATCTGATCAACAGAAGCCTCGTTCTTGAAGGCCCATGTGGAAGCCACAGCCCTAGTGGAATGAGCTGTGATTCTTTCGGGAGGCTGCCGTCCGGCAGTCTCGTAAGCCAATCTGATGATGCTTTTAATCCAAAAAGAGAGAGAGGTAGAAGTTGCTTTTTGACCTCTCCTTTTACCTGAATAAACAACAAACAAGGAAGATGTTTGTCTAAAATCCTTTGTAGCATCTAAATAGAATTTTAGAGCGCGAACAACATCCAAATTGTGCAACAAACGTTCCTTCTTTGAAACTGGTTTCGGACACAGAGAAGGTACGATAATCTCCTGGTTAATGTTTTTGTTAGAAACAACTTTTGGAAGAAAACCAGGTTTAGTACGTAAAACCACCTTATCTGCATGGAACACCAGATAAGGAGGAGAACACTGCAGAGCAGATAATTCTGAAACTCTTCTAGCAGAAGAAATTGCAACTAAAAACAAAACTTTCCAAGATAATAACTTAATATCAACGGAATGTAAGGGTTCAAACGGAACCCCCTGAAGAACTGAAAGAACTAAATTGAGACTCCAAGGAGGAGTCAAAGGTTTGTAAACAGGCTTGATTCTAACCAGAGCCTGAACAAAGGCTTGAACATCTGGCACAGCTGCCAGCTTTTTGTGAAGTAACACCGACAAGGCAGAAATCTGTCCCTTCAGGGAACTTGCAGATAATCCTTTTTCCAATCCTTCTTGAAGGAAGGATAGAATCCTAGGAATCTTAACCTTGTCCCAAGGGAATCCTTTAGATTCACACCAACAGATATATTTTTTCCAAATTTTGTGGTAAATCTTTCTAGTTACAGGCTTTCTGGCTTGAACAAGAGTATCGATAACAGAATCTGAGAATCCTCGCTTCGATAAAATCAAGCGTTCAATCTCCAAGCAGTCAGCTGGAGTGAAACCAGATTCGGATGTTCGAACGGACCCTGAACAAGAAGGTCTCGTCTCAAAGGTAGCTTCCAAGGTGGAGCCGATGACATATTCACCAGATCTGCATACCAAGTCCTGCGTGGCTACGCAGGAGCTATCAAGATCACCGACGCCCTCTCCTGATTGATCCTGGCTACCAGCCTGGGGATGAGAGGAAATGGCGGGAACACATAAGCTAGTTTGAAGGTCCAAGGTGCTACTAGTGCATCCACTAGAGCCGCCTTGGGATCCCTGGATCTGGCCCCGTAGCAAGGAACTTTGAAGTTCTGACGAGAGGCCATCAGATCCATGTCTGGAATGCCCCACAGGTGAGTGACTTGGGCAAAGATTTCCGGATGGAGTTCCCACTCCCCCGGATGCAATGTCTGACGACTCAGAAAATCCGCTTCCCAATTTTCCACTCCTGGGATGTGGATAGCAGACAGGTGGCAGGAGTGAGACTCCGCCCATAGAATGATTTTGGTCACTTCTTCCATCGCTAGGGAACTCCTTGTTCCCCCCTGATGGTTGATGTACGCAACAGTTGTCATGTTGTCTGATTGAAACCGTATGAACTTGGTCCTCGCTAGCTGAGGCCAAGCCTTGAGAGCATTGAATATCGCTCTCAGTTCCAGAATATTTATCGGTAGAAGAGATTCTTCCCGAGACCAAAGACCCTGAGCTTTCAGGGATCCCCAGACCGCGCCCCAGCCCATCAGACTGGCGTCGGTCGTGACAATGACCCACTCTGGTCTGCGGAATGTCATCCCTTGTGACAGGTTGTCCAGGGACAGCCACCAACGGAGTGAGTCTCTGGTCCTCTGATTTACTTGTATCTTCGGAGACAAGTCTGTATAGTCCCCATTCCACTGACTGAGCATGCACAGTTGTAATGGTCTTAGATGAATGCGCGCAAAAGGAACTATGTCCATTGCCGCTACCATCAACCCGATCACTTCCATGCACTGAGCTATGGAAGGAAGAGGAACGGAATGAAGTATCCGACAAGAGTCTAGAAGTTTTGTTTTTCTGACCTCTGTCAGAAAAATCCTCATTTCTAAGGAGTCTATAATTGTTCCCAAGAAGGGAACCCTTGTTGACGGGGATAGAGAACTCTTTTCCACGTTCACTTTCCATCCGTGAGATCTGAGAAAGGCCAGGACGATGTCCGTGTGAGCCTTTGCTTGAGGAAGGGACGACGCTTGAATCAGAATGTCGTCCAAGTAAGGTACTACCGCAACGCCCCTTGGTCGTAGCACAGCTAGAAGGGACCCTAGTACCTTTGTGAAAATCCTTGGAGCAGTGGCTAATCCGAAAGGAAGCGCCACGAACTGGTAATGCTTGTCCAGGAATGCGAACCTTAGGAACCGATGATGTTCCTTGTGGATAGGAATATGTAGATACGCATCCTTTAAATCCACCGTGGTCATGAATTGACCTTCCTGGATGGAAGGAAGAATAGTTCGAATGGTTTCCATCTTGAACGATGGAACCTTGAGAAACTTGTTTAAGATCTTGAGATCTAAGATTGGTCTGAACGTTCCCTCTTTTTTGGGAACTATGAACAGATTGGAGTAGAACCCCATCCCTTGTTCTCTTAATGGAACTGGATGAATCACTCCCATTTTTAACAGGTCTTCTACACAATGTAAGAACGCCTGTCTTTTTATGTGGTCTGAAGACAACTGAGACCTGTGGAACCTCCCCCTTGGGGGAAGTCCCTTGAATTCCAGAAGATAACCTTGGGAGACTATTTCTAGCGCCCAAGGATCCAGAACATCTCTTGCCCAAGCCTGAGCGAAGAGAGAGAGTCTGCCCCCCACCAGATCCGGTCCCGGATCGGGGGCCAACATTTCATGCTGTCTTGGTAGCAGTGGCAGGTTTCTTGGCCTGCTTTCCCTTGTTCCAGCCTTGCATTGGTCTCCAAGCTGGCTTGGCTTGAGAAGTATTACCCTCTTGCTTAGAGGACGTAGCACTTTGGGCTGGTCCGTTTTTACGAAAGGGACGAAAATTAGGTCTATTTTTTGCCTTGAAAGGCCGATCCTGAGGAAGGGCGTGGCCCTTACCCCCAGTGATATCAGAGATAATCTCTTTCAAGTCAGGGCCAAACAGCGTTTTCCCCTTGAAAGGAATGTTTAGTAGCTTGTTCTTGGAAGACGCATCAGCCGACCAAGATTTCAACCAAAGCGCTCTGCGCGCCACAATAGCAAACCCAGAATTCTTAGCCGCTAACCTAGCCAATTGCAAAGTGGCGTCTAGGGTGAAAGAATTAGCCAATTTGAGAGCATTGATTCTGTCCATAATCTCCTCATAAGGAGGAGAATCACTATCGAGCGTCTTTATCAGCTCATCGAACCAGAAACATGCGGCTGTAGCGACAGGGACAATGCATGAAATTGGTTGTAGAAGGTAACCCTGCTGAACAAACATCTTTTTAAGCAAACCTTCTAATTTTTTATCCATAGGATCTTTGAAAGCACAACTATCCTCTATGGGTATAGTGGTGCGTTTGTTTAAAGTGGAAACCGCTCCCTCGACCTTGGGGACTGTCTGCCATAAGTCCTTTCTGGGGTCGACCATAGGAAACAATTTTTTAAATATGGGGGGAGGGACGAAAGGAATACCGGGCCTTTCCCATTCTTTATTAACAATGTCCGCCACCCGCTTGGGTATAGGAAAAGCTTCTGGGAGCCCCGGCACCTCTAGGAACTTGTCCATTTTACATAGTTTCTCTGGGATGACCAACTTTTCACAATCATCCAGAGTGGATAATACCTCCTTAAGCAGAATGCGGAGATGTTCCAACTTAAATTTAAATGCAATCACATCAGGTTCAGCCTGTTGAGAAATGTTCCCTGAATCAGTAATTTCTCCCTCAGACAAAACCTCCCTGGCCCCATCAGACTGGGTTAGGGGCCCTTCAGAGATATTAATATCAGCGTCGTCATGCTCTTCAGTATCTAAAACAGAGCAGCCACGCTTACGCTGACAAGGGTTCATTTTGGCTAAAATGTTTTTGACAGAATTATCCATTACAGCCGTTAATTGTTGCATAGTAAGGAGTATTGGCGCGCTAGATGTACTAGGGGCCTCCTGAGTGGACAAGACTCGTGTAGACGAAGGAGGGAATGATGCAGTACCATGCTTACTCCCCTCACTTGAGGAATCATCTTGGGCATCATTGTCATTATCACATAAATCACATTTATTTAAATGAATAGGAATTCTGGCTTCCCCACATTCAGAACACAGTCTATCTGGTAGTTCAGACATGTTAAACAGGCATAAACTTGATAACAAAGTACAAAAACGTTTTAAAATAAAACCGTTACTGTCACTTTAAATTTTAAACTGAACACACTTTATTACTGCAATTGCGAAAAAACATGAAGGAATTGTTCAAAATTCACCAAATTTTCACCACAGTGTCTTAAAGCCTTAAAAGTATTGCACACCAAATTTGGAAGCTTTAACCCTTAAAATAACGGAACCGGAGCCGTTTTAAACTTTAACCCCTTTACAGTCCCTGGTATCTGCTTTGCTGAGACCCAACCAAGCCCAAAGGGGAATACGATACCAAATGACGCCTTCAGAAAGTCTTTTCTAAGTATCAGAGCTCCTCTCACATGCGACTGCATGCCATGCCTCTCAAAAACAAGTGCGCCACACCGGCGCGAAAATGAGGCTCTGCTTAAGCTTTGGGAAAGCCCCTAAGGAATAAGGTGTCTAATACAGTGCCTGCCGATATTATTATATCAAAATACCCAGATAAAATGATTCCTCAAGGCTAAATATGTGTTAATAATGAATCGATTTAGCCCAGAAACAGTCTACAGTCTTAATAAGCCCTTGTGAAGCCCTTATTTATGATCGTAATAAACATGGCTTACCGGATCCCATAGGGAAAATGACAGCTTCCAGCATTACATCGTCTTGTTAGAATGTGTCATACCTCAAGCAGCAAGAGACTGCACACTGTTCCCCCAACTGAAGTTAATTGCTCTCAACAGTCCTGTGTGGAACAGCCATGGATTTTAGTTACGGTTGCTAAAATCATTTTCCTCATACAAACAGAAATCTTCATCTCTTTTCTGTTTCTGAGTAAATAGTACATACCAGCACTATTTCAAAATAACAAACTCTTGATTGAATAATAAAAACTACAGTTAAACACTAAAAAACTCTAAGCCATCTCCGTGGAGATGTTGCCTGTACAACGGCAAAGAGAATGACTGGGGTAGGCGGAGCCTAGGAGGGATCATGTGACCAGCTTTGCTGGGCTCTTTGCCATTTCCTGTTGGGGAAGAGAATATCCCACAAGTAAGGATGACGCCGTGGACCGGACACACCTATGTTGGAGAAATAAAGGGTTAATGGCGAGCCACTGCCGTATAAATTTGCAGGTAATTCATGTGCATTTTATTATATTTTGTATCTATCCCAACTTGTTTTATGTCCTTTTAAGTTGTTTAAAAATAGCTCATGGGAAAGATAGGTACCACAAAGATAATTTGTAATTATTATTATTTTTTTAAATCAACTTAAATGTTTTTAAAATTGTCATAAAAAACATTTTAACCTGTTAAAATAGTGATCTTAGCAAGCATGACAGACATAACTTGAGACATTTTCTAATGAAACAAATGATACTCAAATTCATTAGAGCAAAAAAAGTTCTGCATTACTGACCCTGCAGTCTACTAGCGAATTCATTGTACTTACATAGCGGAGAGGAAGAGGCGCCTATCTTACTCTACAGTGTCAGATTGCCCGGTACGTCTGCAGTCTACTAGCGCAGAATTCATTGTACTTACTGAGCGGAGAGGAAGAGAATCCGGCAAAGGAGCTGGCCATGATGTAATCTGCTATCTGCTGCAGGGCCAACAGCCCTGTGGGGTTATTCCCTTTCATCATCTGATCTTGGATGAGACTCTCCAAGTCCTCACGAAATGCCTACGGATACGGATCAGGTGAGTTAGAAAGCACCGCCAGAGAGCTACTCAAGTGTACAACACAAGGTATGGACCCCAGAGAGGATAGGAGCTCTGATCCATCATAAGTGACATTAACAGTAAAGAAACAAAACAACAAAACACAGCCAGACCCAATACAGAGGGGCAGAACACAGGATGGTACATATAACTAGATCCAACAAAATGATATACACCACAAACCCCCGGCCATACAAACAAGGTCAGGCCAAACACTATAATAAACTGAGATACACAAGGAAACAGCGCACACAGCCAGACCCAATAGAGGGACGAATCCCAGTCAGAACACAGGATGACAAACATACAACGAGATCTAACAAAATGATATACACCACAAACCCCCGGCCATACAAACAAGGTCAGGCCAAACACTATAATAAACTGAGGGGGGGGGTTAAATCATGGTTAAAAAAATTTGAAAATAAACATAACACACATGCACAGGCGCACACATGCACAGAGGCTGAATTTTCATTTTGAATATTATTTTATATTACCGTTTCTAAGAGGCATATGCACATATGCTGTGAGGCCCGTGAGCCAGTATTGAAATACCAGACATTCTCAGAGAGCCAGTGATTGATACTGAACCCAATTTTTTTTTCTTTTATGATTCAGATAGAGCAGCAATTTTAGCCAACTTACTCCTATTATCAATTTGTTTTCATTCTCTTGGTATCTTCTTTGAAAAAGCAGGAATGTAAGCTTATGAGCCGGCCCATCTTTGGTTCAGCAACTGGGTAGCGCTTGCTGATTGGTGACTAAATGTAGCCACCAATCAGCAAGCACTACCCAGGGTGCTGAACCAAAAAAATAGGCCGGCTCCAAAACTCACATTCTTGCTTTTTCAAATAAAGATACCAAGAGAAGGAAGAAAATGTGATAATAGGAGTAAATTAGAAAGTTGCTTAAAATTTCCTGAAAGAAACAATTTGGGTTCAGTATCCCTTTAAGTCTTCAGACACAATACATAGCACTGCCAGCTCTCTGAGAAGGTGCACAGGCTCTCACGGCATATGTGTGTATGCTGCAAAAAAAAATAAAAAATTAGTAGAAGAAATTTTGGTAATGAAAGTATTTTGCAAAACTGCATCTATTTAAAACTGAAATGCACCCATGCACACTTTTCGCTTTTGACCTTCAAACCCGTGTAAGAGAAAGTGGAGCGGAGCACTCAGCAGCTGTTTGATCTGTCTGTAGTCTTTGTGAGGGCAAATGCGGAACAAGCCTATCCCAAAAGTAAGTTAGAAAGTACAGAATCAAACGTGCGTCATCGTAGTAGCTAAACTACAGCTCTGCATACCCTTTAAAAAAGTACCGTACCCCTATCCACCACTAGAGTGCGCTGTGACATCTCTAAGCAGAAGTATAAATGCTTAGTAAACGGCGTGACACATAAGCGCTGCGCTCAGTCATCTCTTTACATTAAAGGCACGCACCATACAGAGAGCTCCATGTCTGGAATTCTCTAACCATACAATAAAGCTGCAGATTAAAGTTACAAGGGAAACATTATTTTATGGACTTAAGGTTTCCTCAAGTTTGTCTAAAACATAAAACTTCCTGAAGGGTTTAAGCTAAAAATAAGGGACATTCTAGAGCAAGGTTGTGGCAAGCTGTGTGAGTGCGTGTGCCCAAACTGGTGACAATCTGATCATCTGAAAAAGTGCCTGTGGTGCTTTTTAATGACATAGTAATCACGTTGATATTCATACATAAACTGTTAAATTATGGCTAAAGAAACTATTTTGCAATATACTTTCATTATTTAATTTCAATTTAATTGTGCCCCTTTTCAAATAATTTAACTAAAAAAAATGTAGCAATTTCTAATTCCCAGAATTTAAGCTGCAGCTTCTGACTTATCAATGTTAACCCTGCTACATAGTTGTCCCTGCTTGGCTTATATTGATAACAACTGCAAAACAATGCGCTATATACTAACATTATAGAAAGGGCTACTAAAGCCCAGATTGGCTCCTACAAATAAGGCAACTGGTGAACAGAGTTTGATAAATTGTGGTAAAAAGGATCTTAATTTGTTTTAAAAACACTAAGGTTTGGCTGATATGTTATTCTATAGCAACACCACAGAAATGTCTTGTAATTAGGAGTTTACTGTCCCTTTAATCGAACTATAAAAAGTGAGGACCTTCTAATTCTCATGTGCAAATTATATCTGTTTGAAATATAACAATGGTAAAGCTATTAGGTGACTGTGTTTCCCCCTCATACATGTACGTTGTCTATATTATATTGGTATCTAACTGTCCTCAGCAGAAGAGATAGATAAGGGGAAATCGAAATAACTTTACAGAAAACAAATCTTTACACTTATATCTTCAATATTTAAACAACTAGTACAACTTTAGCAATAGATCCTATTCTCAGACTAAACTTTGTATTAAATCCATTATTATATCTAGCATTTATTTAATATAATGCCTCTTTCAGCAAAGGCAGCATTTTCGGAGGATATCGCTACCCAGAAGCCTCAGCAGCTGTGGTGTAAACAGAGTATACACAGCCAGACTGTGCGCGCGATACCCAACGTCTCACACAAAAAAAGGTTTTATTTCTCTGCCTGAATATGTTCTAGTCACATTATCTACCCAAATGATCCCTCAATGACTCGAGTTTAGAGCTTCCTGCTGTTTATTTGCTATTTAATTACTAGTCAATTGTTATTCAGACAGACACTAGATCTCTGTGTTCCCAAAGACAAAAGCACAGGGATTTCCTGTAATCATTTAAATATAAAAGATTTTTGTCTAAAAGAGGATACTTGTATTAGAGAATGTATTAGTTTTTAAACAGATCTTCTAACTCATTTATAACACCTTTAGTATCTACCAAAAGAGTTGCAAATATTGTCCCGATTGCCTAATAAAAAGGTCTCTGGAAAACTGTTGTGCACAAACCTGTATTTCCTTTCAGTTTCAAAATTATTTTAAACATCTTACATATATTAAATAGTTAAAATGTTACATAGTTGTTATGCAGAACAGAAATGAATGAACTAAACATTTAACAGCAACTGAATCTGACAAGCCCAGTAATGTATATGAATTAAAGGGTCAGTCAACACCAGAATTGTTATTGTTTAAAAAGATAGCTATTGCCTTTACTATCCATTCCCCAGCTTTGCCCAACTTCTAAATGTCTGCCTGTTTCTAAGCCACTACAGACAGCCTCTTATCACATGTTTTTTTTCATTTGCTTTTCACAACAGGAGACTGCTAGTTCATGTGAGCCATATTAATACCATTGTGCTCTCTCCTGTGGAGTTGTGGCTGACACTGCACTAACTGGCTAAAATACAAGTCAATAGATAGAAATAAATAGCCATGTGATCGGGGGCGTAGATACAAGGTAATCATGGAGGTAAAAAGTATATTAATGTAACCAAGTTTTCTGTGCAAAACTGAGGAATGGGTAGTAAAGCATTATCTATCTTTTTAAACAATAAAAAAATGTGAGTTGACTGTCCCTTTAAATTGATGTTAAACTCTTCCCTTTATGAAAACAGACCCGGAATGTTAGAGATATTTTAGATGGAGTTTAATTTATCAGTTGTAACAAAAATGTGCTCCAACTTACTTTTTAATGTAGTGAAGAAATTCAAATTCTCTTTGCTCCGCCGCCCACTTCAAAAGACAATTTTTCTGTAAGCTAATGGTCTGACTCTGAATTGTTGTCAAATCAGCGTTCTAGGTACACTAAAAGTGCCATAAGGGGAGAGCACTGATTGGACAACAGTTGAAACCATTAGCTCACAGAAAAACTGACTTTTGAAATGTGCGGCAAAGTGCAGGATATTTGAATTTCAGCGCTACATAAAAAATTAAGTTCTAGCGCATCTTCATTACAACTTATAAATTAAACTCCATCTAAAATATCACTAATATTCTGGATCTGTTCTCATCACTTTAAACACTAATATTGTTACTCTATAGTAGCTGATTTATGAAGTTCTATCTAGCTTTTAGCAGAGGAGACGGACCTAGGCTACAACATGGTTACACCCAATACTTTATGAAGACTACAACTTTTCTCTTATTTCTTCATTATAGTAAAGGGAAACAAAACCCAAAAAACTTAAATTATGCTTACCTGATCATTTTCTTTTCTTTAGATGGATAGAGTCCACAGCTGCGTTCATTACTTTTGGGAAATACGAACCTGGCCACCAGGAGGAGGCAAACGACACCCCAGCCAAAGGCTTAAATACTCCTCCCACTTCACTCATCCCCCAGTCATTCTGCCCAGGAACAAGGAACAGTAGAAGAAATACCAGGGTGAAAAGGTGCCTGAAGAATAAAAACTAAGAGACGTCCCACAGAAAAATACAGGTGGGGAGCTGTAGACTCTTTCCATCTGGAGAAAAGAAAATTATCAGGTAAGCATAATTTAAGTTTTTCTTCATAAATGGAAAGAGTCCACAGCTGCATTAATTACTTTTGAGAAAACAATACCCAAGCTATAGAGGACACTGAATGCAAAAACGGGAGGGTACAATAGGCGGCCCATTCTGAGGGCACCAGGCCGGAAAAAAACACAACCCAACCAAACCCTGCTTCGTCGGAGCCGGACAAAAGAACTAGAAGGAAAAGGCCCCAAGGACACTGACCCGCAGATAGTCCGAAGGCCTAACTAGAGACTGCAAGTAGACTCACCGAGCCAACACTCCTCAAGGAGAACCGTTGCCCAGCAGTTGCTCCCCATACCAGTACAGTACCAAAATCCCACAAAAAGGAAAGGACAAGGGTAAACCAAGGGATACCCAAAAAGGTACAGCAAAATCCATAAAGGAAAAAAAAAAAACTCAAAAGGAAGGACAAGTCCACAGAGACCCGAATGGATCCCAAGAACAAGGGGAGACGACACCCAAACCACAAGGAGCAACCGGGCATCAGCAGGAGAAGAAACATATCCCAAACATCGTGCAACAGCACCGAAAAAGACAGCTGAAGACAAAGTCCTCAAAACGTCAGAACTCAGAGACTGAGCAAACAGAAAAATACAAGCAGCAAACTCAGAAACATCTGAGACCAGTAACACGCTGCCATCCGTAGGAAGACACAGAGAAAACACTATCCGTAAGGAAGTAGCAGCCCCTGACAGAGATTGCCCAACCTCCAAGAAGAGGACACTCTCCAGGTAATCTAGGCCGCCAAGCCTACTCACAGATCTTAAATGGGGAGAGTCACAGAACCTCTTTAAAAAAAAAAAAAAAAAAAAAAAAAAAAAAGAAGAAGGTCCACTGTCACCCCCAAGACCTGAAGATGAACAACAGATCTCATATCCTACACCTAGCTGGACCAGCCCAAGCAACGGCAGATCAGAAGTAAAGGAACCGAATGGAACCAAAAGGGCGGAAGAATGGACACAGCCAACCTCAATCTAAAGACAACCGAGCAGGCATTAGACCCAAGGAGATCTAGCAAGGCCACCCGATAAGTCTCAATGCAGAGCCAGCAGCTCTCCAGATGGAAAGTAACAACTTAAAGAGCAGACCAATCCCCGAACCAGATAAACATCTGTTATAATCTCCCGAACACAGGAGAGGCCCCCAAAATGGGAACCACACCTCCGTAAGGAGAACAAAGAGCCACCTGAAGAGGAGAGTCGATAAACACTTGCCCATAAGGCGGGAAGTCGTAGGAAGAACCGAGAGGACACAAGGCCACGTCACTGACTAACACGGAAGAACCCCTTAAAACACCAATGTGCTAGCACACATAACAGGCGCAAAAGTGACAGCTGAGCAACCGCAAACCTCCGTTTGCTAGGCAGGAAAGCCCACCATCAGGTCACGTTAGTTGGCTGTCCCAGGGGAACTGTATCATCTGGCACAAGACAAGGCCCAAGGAGCCCCGGCTCTCAATAAATCTGGTCAAGTTTGAAAACAGAAATGGCCAGAACAAGGGCGAAGCCCAAGTACCCCGGAAACTGGAACCCCCAGGCCAGTCCTAGGATCATAAGGTCCGGTAACATCCCAATGCGGGACCCCAAAAGAGAAAACACTGAGTAAAACCCTCGACAACCGGAAGATCAGGACAAGAAGCCCGGGCTCCACAAATGATTGGATTAAACAATCTTCCAGGCACATAAATTCCCTGTCTGATGAACAGAGCAACGTCAACCCTCCACATCACCTCAGATTCGAAGTCAGGGTCACAGTAAAACATGGGTTTGGATGCCACCAGGATGGCAATACCTGAACCAAATGAGTGGAAAACACTAGGACCTCTTCAATATCACAAAAAGGAGATGCAGAGCATTCCCAACAGTGGGGAAGGACCCCTAACCGGAGCCCAAGAAGACCTCACTATCTAAAGTCCCAAAAAAGGAACACCCAACTCCCGAAGGGAATCCAAGTCCCCCCGAAGGCGACCCATCCACAAGGGGAAACTGACAATCCAAGAAGTCTCAATTAAGAAGAAAACCACTAAAGTAACAAGTCCAAAAAGGACAATTTCTTAAAGCAACACAGCCCCGACCGGCGGAAAAGAGGCACTAAATCCTCTAATTTTCCCACCACGTGGGAAGTAATACTCTAGGTTCCAAGGGTATCGGAAACAGAGAGTGACGCAGCAAAATTCACTGACCCAGTCACCAGTGAAATAGCTATTTAGGACTAAAACAATCCAGAGAGCCGCACGGACCCGTAAGTCCTCTTGAAAATGCTTAGTTGAAACTTGTAAAACAAATAACAAGAAACATAAATAATGTTAAGAGCACTCAGCACCCCAACCTGACTAGCAAGGTATATTAGGCACCACGTGTCTGAATAAGCCGCGAGACAGAAGATATGAACCCAAGCAGGACCAGCCTGCAACCAGGGTCATAACGGCCAAGCTGGCTAAATCTGCCCTCAGAGAGGGAGGAAGAAAAACAAGGGGACAAACAGGGGACTAACGTGTCCCGAACAACTTCCGTAGAAGCAAACAGCGAGTATCGATCCCAGAGAAGTTCCCACAGGAAACGGGGTATGAAAAATAAAATTCATCCTAACCGGATAAAATAAAATGACAGGCAACCTGAGGGTTAACGTCCAAGAAGAACAGAAAGATCCACAGGACAAGCCTAACGGAAACTCTGTTCTTCCAACAAAACTGGGAATGATCTCGATAACAAGACTTAAAAGGAGATTACTTCATCCCCCCATGTCTAACGAGGTGAGCCATTCGAAGGAGGAGACTGATGAGTCCCGTAACCGAGAAGGGTAGGGTCCCCAAACAGCTCAAAAACGTTTCTGAGTAGAACACGAAGGCGAGCGAGTCTGTAACGAAAGGCACAAGACTCAGGAATAGTTACACCCGCAGGGAACTGCACATGTCCTCCTGTGGCCGAGAGACCTGGGGTAAAGGGGCACAAACACAATCACAAATAAACATCTGGACCTTGTAGACGAGCAAGCGCCAAAAGTATGTAAAAGCGAAAACGTGCCACAACCTCCGAGGGTAACAATCCACCCTCCAAGGAGAAAAAAACATAACCTGTGTTGCTCACATGTGTAGTAGCAGGGAGCGGTAGGGAACTCGCCTCCCTGAGGACAGGGCCCCCCCGAGGCGGAAGGCTCAGCAGTCTCTTGAATCCCAAGGAACAAGGCGCTCTAGAACAGCCTAAAGAACATAACTGACTAACCTGAGTCAATGGGGCCAATTTACATTCTTCACAGGACGAAGACTCTGAATCAGAAAGTTGACCAAACTCAACATCAGTATCCTCCATAACTGGATCAGATATACCCAAAAATGGACTAGATATAAAACAAGTTAAACGGCATCTAACACCACACCCACAATGGCTGGGGCACTCACCACCTCCTATGTACCAGACACCAGCGGACTAGAATTTTCCGTCGCCACACAGTCAAGAATGAGGAAATGGGAGACCAGAACGTAAACATACTCGGTCACAAGATGAACCGTACAGTCCAACAAAAGTGCGCCCAACCGTAAGGTCGCGTCACTTCGAAAGGCCGTTATGTTCTAAGCCACGAGCCCAGTTAACACTACACATAAGCAGACCCTGTTCAATAATCCCCCTCAGGAGATATTAACCCTTAATTCCAAGATACTAAAGGAGTCCCACTGAGACCCTGTTTTTTCATGCAAGTTCGCAGGAACAAATGAGTTACAGTACATTCATGAAGAAGTAAAATGAAACGATCTTACCGGAATCTACGCCATGGAACAGGAACACGGCCCTTCAAGTGTGACGGATAGTAGCCTCACCTCCGCCATGGACTTGAGAGAAAGAAGCAGGCAGCGAAGCGAAGTTAGACAACGCAATTGCTTGAGGAGCTGTTAACATGAGTCGGGATGGTTTTGCAGAAAGACTCTCCCTGCATCTCCGGACTCTAACTTTCATCCAAGCCCTCACTGAGAGACTGACAGGATTACTTAAAACTCCCATCCCATGTCAAAGAGTACTACCCTCCATAAGAGACAAAAACAACTTCTGACACTTCACTGCCAACCTCCTGGGACGAAAGGCAAAGAATGACTGGGGGATGAGGGAAGTAGGAGGAGTATTTAAGCCTTTGGCTGGGGTGTCTTTGCCTCCTCCTGGTGGCCAGGTTATTTCCCAAAAGTAATGAATGCAGCTGTGGACTCTTTCCGTTTATGAAGAAAATATTTCTTTCCAGAATCAGAACATACAATTTTAGACCACTTTCCAATTTACTTCTATTATACAATTTGCTTAGAACTCTTGGTATCCATTGTTGAAATGCATACCTAGGTAGACTCAGGAGCAGGGAGCTATCTGCTGATTGGTTGCTGCACATGCCTCTTTATATTGGCTTACAGATGTGTTCAGATAGCTCTCAGTACTGCATTACTGCTCCTTTACTAACGGATACCAAGGGGATGAAGCAGTAAAAAAAAAAAAAAGAGGAAAGTTATTTTAAAATGTATGCTTAAATGAACCATGAAAGAAAAAAAAAACAGAATTTATGTTTACCTGATAAATTTCTTTCTCCAACGGTGTGTCCGGTCCACGGCGTCATCCTTACTTGTGGGATATTCTCTTCCCCAACAGGAAATGGCAAAGAGCCCAGCAAAGCTGGTCACATGATCCCTCCTAGGCTCCGCCTACCCCAGTCATTCGACCGACGTTAAGGAGGAATATTTGCATAGGAGAAACCATATGGTACCGTGGTGACTGTAGTTAAAGAAAATAAATTATCAGACCTGATTAAAAAACCAGGGCGGGCCGTGGACCGGACACACCGTTGGAGAAAGAAATTTATCAGGTAAACATAAATTCTGTTTTCTCCAACATAGGTGTGTCCGGTCCACGGCGTCATCCTTACTTGTGGGAACCAATACCAAAGCTTTAGGACACGGATGAAGGGAGGGAGCAAATCAGGTCACCTAAATGGAAGGCACCACGGCTTGCAAAACCTTTCTCCCAAAAATAGCCTCAGAAGAAGCAAAAGTATCAAACTTGTAAAATTTGGTAAAAGTGTGCAGTGAAGACCAAGTCGCTGCCCTACATATCTGATCAACAGAAGCCTCGTTCTTGAAGGCCCATGTGGAAGCCACAGCCCTAGTGGAATGAGCTGTGATTCTTTCGGGAGGCTGCCGTCCGGCAGTCTCGTAAGCCAATCTGATGATGCTTTTAATCCAAAAAGAGAGAGAGGTAGAAGTTGCTTTTTGACCTCTCCTTTTACCTGAATAAACAACAAACAAGGAAGATGTTTGTCTAAAATCCTTTGTAGCATCTAAATAGAATTTTAGAGCGCGAACAACATCCAAATTGTGCAACAAACGTTCCTTCTTTGAAACTGGTTTCGGACACAGAGAAGGTACGATAATCTCCTGGTTAATGTTTTTGTTAGAAACAACTTTTGGAAGAAAACCAGGTTTAGTACGTAAAACCACCTTATCTGCATGGAACACCAGATAAGGAGGAGAACACTGCAGAGCAGATAATTCTGAGACTCTTCTAGCAGAAGAAATCGCAACTAAAAACAAAACTTTCCAAGATAATAACTTAATATCAACGGAATGTAAGGGTTCAAACGGAACCCCCTGAAGAACTGAAAGAACTAAATTGAGACTCCAAGGAGGAGTCAAAGGTTTGTAAACAGGCTTGATTCTAACCAGAGCCTGAACAAAGGCTTGAACATCTGGCACAGCTGCCAGCTTTTTGTGAAGTAATACCGACAAGGCAGAAATCTGTCCCTTCAGGGAACTTGCAGATAATCCTTTTTCCAATCCTTCTTGAAGGAAGGATAGAATCCTAGGAATCTTAACCTTGTCCCAAGGGAATCCTTTAGATTCACACCAACAGATATATTTTTTCCAAATTTCGTGGTAAATCTTTCTAGTTACAGGCTTTCTGGCCTGAACAAGAGTATCGATAACAGAATCTGAGAATCCTCGCTTCGATAAAATCAAGCGTTCAATCTCCAAGCAGTCAGCTGGAGTGAAACCAGATTCGGATGTTCGAACGGACCCTGAACAAGAAGGTCTCGTCTCAAAGGTAGCTTCCAAGGTGGAGCCGATGACATATTCACCAGATCTGCATACCAAGTCCTGCGTGGCCACGCAGGAGCTATCAAGATCACCGACGCCCTCTCCTGATTGATCCTGGCTACCAGCCTGGGGATGAGAGGAAATGGCGGGAACACATAAGCTAGTTTGAAGGTCCAAGGTGCTACTAGTGCATCCACTAGAGCCGCCTTGGGATCCCTGGATCTGGCCCCGTAGCAAGGAACTTTGAAGTTCTGACGAGAGGCCATCAGATCCATGTCTGGAATGCCCCACAGGTGAGTGACTTGGGCAAAGATTTCCGGATGGAGTTCCCACTCCCCCGGATGCAATGTCTGACGACTCAGAAAATCCGCTTCCCAATTTTCCACTCCTGGGATGTGGATAGCAGACAGGTGGCAGGAGTGAGACTCCGCCCATAGAATGATTTTGGTCACTTCTTCCATCGCTAGGGAACTCCTTGTTCCCCCCTGATGGTTGATGTACGCAACAGTTGTCATGTTGTCTGATTGAAACCGTATGAACTTGGTCCTCGCTAGCCGAGGCCAGGCCTTGAGAGCATTGAATATCGCTCTCAGTTCCAGAATATTTATCGGTAGAAGAGATTCTTCCCGAGACCAAAGACCCTGAGCTTTCAGGGATCCCCAGACCGCGCCCCAGCCCATCAGACTGGCGTCGGTCGTGACAATGACCCACTCTGGTCTGCGGAACGTCATCCCTTGAGACAGATTGTCCAGGGACAGCCACCAACGGAGTGAGTCTCTGGTCCTCTGATTTACTTGTATCTTCGGAGACAAGTCTGTATAGTCCCCATTCCACTGACTGAGCATGCACAGTTGTAATGGTCTTAGATGAATGCGCGCAAAAGGAACTATGTCCATCGCCGCTACCATCAACCCGATCACTTCCATGCACTGAGCTATGGAAGGAAGAGGAACGGAATGAAGTATCCGACAAGAGTCTAGAAGTTTTGTTTTTCTGGCCTCTGTTAGAAAGATCCTCATTTCTAAGGAGTCTATAATTGTTCCCAAGAAGGGAACCCTTGTTGACGGGGATAGAGAACTCTTTTCCACGTTCACTTTCCAGCCGTGAGATCTGAGAAAGGCCAGGACAATGTCCGTGTGAGCCTTTGCTTGAGGAAGGGACGACGCTTGAATCAGAATGTCGTCCAGGTAAGGTACTACTGCAATGCCCCTTGGTCTTAGCACCGCTAGAAGGGACCCTAGTACCTTTGTGAAAATCCTTGGAGCAGTGGCTAATCCGAAAGGAAGCGCCACGAACTGGTAATGTTTGTCCAGGAATGCAAACCTTAGGAACCGATGATGTTCCTTGTGGATAGGAATATGTAGATACGCATCCTTTAAATCCACCGTGGTCATGAATTGACCCTCCTGGATGGAAGGAAGAATAGTTCGAATGGTTTCCATCTTGAAAGATGGAACCTTGAGAAACTTGTTTAAGATCTTGAGATCTAAGATTGGTCTGAACGTTCCCTCTTTTTTGGGAACTATGAACAGATTGGAGTAGAACCCCATCCCTTGTTCTCTTATTGGAACAGGATGAATCACTCCCATATTTAACAGGTCTTCTACACAATGTAAGAACGCCTGTCTTTTTATGTGGTCTGAAGACAACTGAGACCTGTGGAACCTCCCCCTTGGGGGAAGTCCCTTGAATTCCAGGAGATAACCCTGGGAGACTATTTCTAGCGCCCAAGGATCCAGAACATCTCTTGCCCAAGCCTGAGCGAAGAGAGAGAGTCTGCCCCCCACCAGATCCGGTCCCGGATCGGGGGCCAATATTTCATGCTGTCTTGGTAGCAGTGGCAGGCTTCTTGGCCTGCTTTCCCTTGTTCCAGCCTTGCATTGGTCTCCAAGCTGGCTTGGCTTGAGAAGTATTACCCTCTTGCTTAGAGGACGTAGCACTTTGGGCTGGTCCGCTTTTACGAAAGGGACGAAAATTAGGTCTATTTTTCGCCTTGAAAGGCCGATCCTGAGGAAGGGCGTGGCCCTTACCCCCAGTGATATCTGAGATAATCTCTTTCAAGTCAGGGCCAAACAGCGTTTTCCCCTTGAAAGGAATGTTTAGTAGCTTGTTCTTGGAAGACGCATCAGCCGACCAAGATTTCAACCAAAGCGCTCTGCGCGCCACAATAGCAAACCCAGAATTCTTAGCCGCTAACCTAGCCAATTGCAAAGTGGCGTCTAGGGTGAAAGAATTAGCCAATTTGAGAGCATTGATTCTGTCCATAATCTCCTCATAAGGAGGAGAATCACTATCGAGCGCCTTTATCAGCTCATCAAACCAGAAACATGCGGCTGTAGTGACAGGGACAATGCATGAAATTGGTTGTAGAAGGTAACCCTGCTGAACAAACATCTTTTTAAGCAAACCTTCTAATTTTTTATCCATAGGATCTTTGAAAGCACAACTATCCTCTATGGGTATAGTGGTGCGTTTGTTTAAAGTAGAAACCGCTCCCTCGACCTTGGGGACTGTCTGCCATAAGTCCTTTCTGGGGTCGACCATAGGAAACAATTTTTTAAATATGGGGGGAGGGACGAAAGGAATACCGGGCCTTTCCCATTCTTTATTAACAATGTCCGCCACCCGCTTGGGTATAGGAAAAGCTTCTGGGAGCTCCGGCACCTCTAGGAACTTGTCCATTTTACATAGTTTCTCTGGGATGACCAACTTTTCACAATCATCCAGAGTGGATAATACCTCCTTAAGCAGAATGCGGAGATGTTCCAACTTAAATTTAAATGCAATTACATCAGGTTCAGCCTGTTGAGAAATGTTCCCTGAATCAGTAATTTCTCCCTCAGACAAAACCTCCCTGGCCCCCTCAGATTGGGTTAGGGGCCCTTCAGAGATATTAATATCAGCGTCGTCATGCTCTTCAGTAACTAAAACAGAGCAGCCACGCTTACGCTGACAAGGGTTCATTTTGGCTAAAATGTTTTTGACAGAATTATCCATTACAGCCGTTAATTGTTGCATAGTAAGGAGTATTGGCGCGCTAGATGTACTAGGGGCCTCCTGAGTGGGCAAGACTCGTGTAGACGAAGGAGGGAATGATGCAGTACCATGCTTACTCCCCTCACTTGAGGAATCATCTTGGGCATCATTGTCATTATCACATAAATCACATTTATTTAAATGAACAGGAATTCTGGCTTCCCCACATTCAGAACACAGTCTATCTGGTAGTTCAGACATGTTAAACAGGCATAAACTTGATAATAAAGTACAAAAAACGTTTTAAAATAAAACCGTTACTGTCACTTTAAATTTTAAACTGAACACACTTTATTACTGCAATTGCGAAAAAACATGAAGGAATTGTACAAAATTCACCAAATTTTCACCACAGTGTCTTAAAGCCTTAAAAGTATTGCACACCAAATTTGGAAGCTTTAACCCTTAAAATAACGGAACCGGAGCCGTTTTAACACTTTAACCCCTTTACAGTCCCTGGTATCTGCTTTGCTGAGACCCAACCAAACCCAAAGGGGAATACGATACCAAATGACGCCTTCAGAAAGCCTTTTCTAAGTATCAGAGCTCCTCTCACATGCGACTGCATGCCATGCCTCTCAAAAACAAGTGCGCCACACCGGCGCGAAAATGAGGCTCTGCTTATGCTTTGGGAAAGCCCCAGAGAAATAAGGTGTCTAATACAGTGCCTGCCGATATTATAATATCAATATACCCAGATAAAATGATTCCTCAAGGCTAAATATGTTTTAAAAATGAATCGATTTAGCCCAGAAAAGTCTACAATCTTAATAAGCCCTTATGAAGCCCTTATTTACCATCGTAATAAACATGGCTTACCGGATCCCATAGGGAAAAATGACAGCTTCCAGCATTACATCGTCTTGTTAGAATGTGTCATACCTCAAGCAGCAAGAGACTGCACACTGTTCCCCCAACTGAAGTTAATTGCTCTCAACAGTCCTGTGTGGAACAGCCATGGATTTTAGTTACGGTGCTAAAATCATTTTCCTCATACAAACAGAAATCTTCATCTCTTTTCTGTTTCTGAGTAAATAGTACATACCAGCACTATTTTAAAATAACAAACTCTTGATTGAATAATAAAAACTACAGTTAAACACTAAAAAACTCTAAGCCATCTCCGTGGAGATGTTGCCTGTACAACGGCAAAGAGAATGACTAGGGTAGGCGGAGCCTAGGAGGGATCATGTGACCAGCTTTGCTGGGCTCTTTGCCATTTCCTGTTGGGGAAGAGAATATCCCACAAGTAAGGATGACGCCGTGGACCGGACACACCTATGTTGGAGAAAAAGGGTTTTACGTCCCTTTAACAACTAATACATTTAATAAAAAAAAAACATCTGTATATTACTCTAAGGCTACATCATTACATCCAGCATTTATTTACGGTTAGTGTCCCTTTAAAGAAAAAAAATGCAGCAACATAAAAAGCAAAATCAGATTACTAATGTGAGGCTTAATCTTGTAGCCCACAAGTGAAGGGACATTTACAGGTGCCGAACGTTTCACACAAGTCCATCCCCGCCCTCTACCCCCCGCGCCCCTTGTGATTGTGTAATGAAGCGAGATGCTGATGAGAGACGCTCAGAAATCATTTGAAAGGCCCCATAGCAGAACACGACAGAAGCAAAAACTCTACAGTGAGAGCCCAAAATCCTACAACTTACAGCTTGCGGGAGAGTCGCCGACTTGCTTATCTTAAAAGCAATACAGTGATAAATAACGTATTCTGCAAATAAAACTTATATCCAAGTCAGAAAACAAAGCGGCCACATTGCAAACTGCCATCGTTATTTACTATGTGACTGACAGAACCGACACACGTTTATTATTATATGAAATAGGGGCTGGAGAGCACAGAAAGCATCTCTAACAATAACCCCTCACATCCCGCTACTCTGTGCGCAAACAAACATCTACTCACTGGGCTCTTAAGAATTTGTGTCACTCTCTTTTTCTGCTCCATCATGTTGAAGTCCTGACGGAGGTCTGGGGACATATTCCTCTCTCTGAGGTAGCTGGGGTCATTTTCATTGATGCGATCGAAGTACCTCTCTTTGTGTGGCATGCTGGGAGGGGGAGGGGTGGTGATTACCGCCTCGCTGTCTGCCACACTCATACTTCACTGGCTGAGGAGCAGAGTCTCACCTGAGGAGGCAAAAAGAAAACTGCGTGAGCAACAAGTGCTACAAGGTAACAAATTACTATCTTTCTAAAAAGAAAAAAAAATATTATTATTATTATTATTAATAAAATAAACTTCTACACCCTATGGTAAAAATCAGGTCAATGACTAACTAGCATATCAGATTATGTCACTCACTTTTGTTATAGTTTTTTTTTTATAATAAATTACAAAAAGCAGTTTATAGGTTTCCTTAAATAACAACAATATATATTTGTCAAATAAAAAAATGGTTTAAACGTTACTCCAAGCACAGTACTGTATAAATGTACAGAAACTTATATAGCTAATACTGTTGGATATATTGGAATTTATAAATAACATCTAATAATCAAAAAACACTTTTTATAGTTCATTTGTTAACAAATCATATAACTTAGGTTGCAACGCAGAGCATTGTGTGGCTTCCTCTGGCAAACAAGGAGTTAAACTGCACTATGTCTCAGCAGAATTTGGAAAGAAAAGGTCACATTAACCAGAACTACACAACAAATAGAAATCTAAGGAAAATTATGATAGGAGTGGCTTTTCTAATTTTCTTTGGATGCAGTTTACACACCACATGCGCCAGCCAGAGATTGTTTTATGTCTATAAGGGGTTGTGGCTTATGAGAGGTCCCAGCAATTACATGGGAAGATTAAAGATTGTCCTGCGAATCTCAGAGGGGTGACAGATGGAGCCCCCCTGCCTAGACGCTGCTACAGATTTGTTGTGAAACTGGAGAGAGGATCACATAGCACAGCAAAGACTTGGGATTAGCTGACACAAGAAGCACATCTTCTACACCCACGCAAAGAGCGAGGCCCGGCACCAGCTGACACATAGCCTATATACTGCCCCAAACATATTCAGTATATAAGCCCAGCCTGGCACCAGCACACACATAGTATATATACTGCCCCAAACACATTCAGTATATAAGCCCAGCCTGGCACCAGCACACACATAGTATATATACTGCCCCAAACACATTCAGTATATAAGCCAAGCCTGGCACCAGCACACACATAGTATATATACTGCCCCAAACACATTCAGTATACAAACACAGCCTGGCACCAGCACACACATAGTATATATACTGCCCCAAACACATTCAGTATACAAACACAGCCTGGCACCAGCACACACATAGTATATATACTGCCCCAAACACATTCAGTATATAAGCCCAGCCTGGCACCAGCACACACATAGTATATATAATGCCCCAAACACATTCAGTATATAAGCCCAGCCTGGCACCAGCACATACATAGTATATATACTGCCCCAAACACATTCAGTATATAAGCCCAGCCTGGCACCAGCACACACATAGTATATATACTGCCCCAAACACATTCAGTATATAAGCCCAGCCTGGCACCAGCACACACATAGTATATATACTGCCCCAAACACATTCAGTATATAAGCCCAGCCTGGCACCAGCACACACATAGCATATATACTGCCCCAAACACATTCAGTATATAAGCCCAGCCTGGCACCAGCACATACATAGTATATATACTGCCCCAAACACATTCCGTATATAAGCCCAGCCTGGCACCAGCACACACATAGTATATATACTGCCCCAAACACATTCAGTATATAAGCCCAGCCTGGCACCAGCACACACATAGTATATATACTGCCCCAAACACATTCAGTATACAAACACAGCCTGGCACCAGCACACACATAGTATATATACTGCCCCAAACACATTCAGTATATAAGCCCAGCCTGGCACCAGCACACACATAGTTTATATACTGCCCCAAACACATTCAGTATATAAGCCCAGCCTGGCACCAGCACACACATAGCCTATATACTGCCCCAAACACATTCAGTATATAAGCCCAGCCTGGCACCAGCACACACATAGCCTATATACTGCCCCAAACACATTCAGTATATAAGCCCAGCCTGGCACCAGCACACACATAGCATATACTGCCCCAAACACATTCAGTATATATGACCGGCCTGGCACCAGCACACACATAGTATATATACTGCCCCAAACACATTCAGTATATAAGCCCAGCCTGGCACCAGCACACACATAGTATATATATATATATATATATATATATATATATATATATATATATATATATATATATATATATATATATATATATATATATATATATATATATATATATATATACTGCCCCAAACACATTCAGTATATAAGCCAAGCCTGGCACCAGCACACACATAGTATATATACTGCCCCAAACACATTCAGTATACAAACACAGCCTGGCACCAGCACACACATAGTATATATACTGCCCCAAACACATTCAGTATACAAACACAGCCTGGCACCAGCACACACATAGTATATATACTGCCCCAAACACATTCAGTATATAAGCCCAGCCTGGCACCAGCACACACATAGTATATATAATGCCCCAAACACATTCAGTATATAAGCCCAGCCTGGCACCAGCACATACATAGTATATATACTGCCCCAAACACATTCAGTATATAAGCCCAGCCTGGCACCAGCACACACATAGTATATATACTGCCCCAAACACATTCAGTATATAAGCCCAGCCTGGCACCAGCACACACATAGTATATATACTGCCCCAAACACATTCAGTATACAAGCCCAGCCTGGCACCAGCACACACATAGCATATATACTGCCCCAAACACATTCAGTATATAAGCCCAGCCTGGCACCAGCACATACATAGTATATATACTGCCCCAAACACATTCCGTATATAAGCCCAGCCTGGCACCAGCACACACATAGTATATATACTGCCCCAAACACATTCAGTATATAAGCCCAGCCTGGCACCAGCACACACATAGTATATATACTGCCCCAAACACATTCAGTATACAAACACAGCCTGGCACCAGCACACACATAGTATATATACTGCCCCAAACACATTCAGTATATAAGCCCAGCCTGGCACCAGCACACACATAGTTTATATACTGCCCCAAACACATTCAGTATATAAGCCCAGCCTGGCACCAGCACACACATAGCCTATATACTGCCCCAAACACATTCAGTATATAAGCCCAGCCTGGCACCAGCACACACATAGCCTATATACTGCCCCAAACACATTCAGTATATAAGCCCGGCCTGGCACCAGCACACACATAGCATATACTGCCCCAAACACATTCAGTATATATGACCGGCCTGGCACCAGCACACACATAGTATATATACTGCCCCAAACACATTCAGTATATAAGCCCAGCCTGGCACCAGCACACACATAGTATATATATATATATATATATATATATATATATATATATATATATATATATATATATATACTGCCCCAAACACATTCAGTATATAAGCCCAGCCTGGCACCAGCACACACATAGTATATATACTGCCCCAAATACATTCAGTATATAAGCCCAGCCTGGCACCAGCACACACATAGTATATATACTGCCCCAAACACATTCAGTATTCAAACACAGCCTGGCACCAACACACACATAGTTTATATACTGCCCCAAACACATTCAGTATGTAAGCCCGGCCTGTCACCAGCACACACATAGTATATATACTGCCCCAAACACATTCAGTATATAAGCCCAGCCTGGCACCAGCACACACATAGTATATATACTGCCCCAAACACATTCAGTATACAAACACAGCCTGGCACCAGCACACACATAGTATATATACTGCCCCAAACACATTCAGTATATAAGCCCGGCCTGGCACCAGCACACAAATAGCATATACTGCCCCAAACACATTCAGTATATAAGCCCGGCCTGGCACCAGCACACACATAGCATATATACTGCCCCAAACACATTAAGTATATAAGCCCAGCCTGGCACCAGCACACACATAGTATATATACTGCCCCAAACACATTCAGTATATAAGCCCGGCCTGTCACCAGCACACACAGTTTATATACTGCCCCAAACACATTCAGTATATAAGCCCGGCATGGCGCCAGCACACACATAGCCTATATACTGCCCCAAACACATTCAGTATATAAGCCCGGCCTGGCGCCAGCACACACATAGCAAGTCTAGCCAGGAACACATGCACATTAAGTCTTGATGGGCAGCCATATGGGGCACTGCCATATACAGCAGTACAAGAAGCCTTGCGCACAGGTACAAATACCATATAACCTTGTTCTAACTAACTGTTTTGCATGGCACACACAATACAATGAATTAAAGGATCACTAAACTACTAAAAAACATAATTTATGCTTAACTGATAAATGTATTTATTTCCGGATATGGTGAGTCCATGGCTTGAGGAATTACTGTTGGGAATATCACTCCTGGCCAGCAGGAGGAGGCAAAGAGCACCACAGTTAAACTGCTAAGTATCACTCCCTTACTCACAACCCCCAGTCATTTGACCGATAGGGAAATGGAGAAAAAGGAGTAACACGAGGTGCCTGAGGTTATAGTTAAAAGAACAACTGTCTTAAAATAAAGGGTGGGGCAGTGGACTCACCATATCCGGAAAGAAAGAAATTTATCAGGTAAGCATAAATTTTGTTCTTCTTTCCTAAGATATGATGAGTCCATGGCTTGAGTAATTACTGTTTGGAACCAATACCCAAGCTAGAGGACATGGATAAATAGGGAGGGACAAGACAGGCAGTCCTAAACAGAAGGCACCACAGCTTGAAGAACTTTTATCCCAAAAGAAGCCTCAGCCAAGGCAAAAGTATCAAATTTGGAAAAAGTATGTAGAGAAGACCAAGAACACCTCTCTCTTTATCTGGTCTGCAGATAATCTTGAGAGAAGGAATCTGCCTCTGGGAGGAACAGTCTTTAATTCCAATTTGTAACCCTGGGATACTATGTTCACAGTCCAGGGATCTGGGACATCTCATATCCAGGCTTGAGATAACTGAGAAAGTCTGCCCCCCACCTGATCCGATCCCGGAACAGCGGTCAAACCCTCCATGCTGATTTGGAATAAGCTGCGGGTTTCTTTGATTGTTTCCCCTTGTTCCAAGACTGATTGGGTTCCCAAGAAGACTTGGATTGTTACTGCTTGGAAGAAGAAGGGGAAGGCTTTCCTCTGAAGTTACGAAAGGACGAAAATTACTCCGATGTCCTTTAGGCCTATTCTTATCTTGAGGTAGAAAATACCCTTTCCACCCGTAATATATAATTTTTGCCAAACCGGGTCCAAACAAGATTTTGCCCTTGTAAGGAAGCTTGACTTTAGAGGAAACGTCTGCAAACCAGGATTTCAACCATAATGCCCTGCAGGCTAAGACAGCGAAACTAGAAGTTTTAGCTCTTAGTCTAACAACCTGTAAAATGGCATCTGCAATAAAGGAATTGGCCAACTTAAGAGCTTTAATCCTATCTTGAATTTTATCCAAGGAAGTCTCTACTTGAAGAGAATCAGACAAGGCGTCAAATCAATAAGATGCTGCACTAGTCACGGTGGCGATACACACCGCAGGTTGCCATTGGAGACCTTGATGAACATAAATCTTTTTCAAATAAGTCTCCAGCTTCTTGTCCATCGGATCCTTAAAAAGAACACCTATCCTCAATAGGAATAGTGGTTCTCTTAGCCAGAGTGGAAATGGCCCCTTCAACTTTGGGTACAATATACCAAGGGTCTTTAATGGACGGGGGAAAAAAAACACCCCTGGTTTCTTCCATTCCTGTGAGATAATCTCCCTAGCAATTTTTGCATCTAAACATAATAAGCATGAATTCATGACAGCAGGCTCTTGCTCCATATCAGACATGTTGTGAAACTGTAAATAAACGTGTACAGATAAGTTTAAAAAATGTTAATATTCAAATAAAATAAGCTAAGGAAAAATACACTTTAAATTTTATCCCAAATTAGCATCGATCCCAGCTAAAATTATGTGAGAAAAGTTAGGAAAAAACATTTAATAAACATCAAATAAACTTCTAAAATACCCCTCAGGCAACCCCACACCTCAATTACTGAGGTGCCTTACCGCTACCAATTAAGACCGGATCACCCATAAATGAAGAATACAACTTTTACCTCAGAAATGTTACGAAGAAAAGCCGGTCATGTGACCGTAACTGCCAAGTTCAAATTACTGCTGCTACAGAGAGGCACTAAAAATAGCTTCCTGGTACACCGAGTACCAGAAATAACCGGGGTTTTTTCAAACCGGACAGTTTAAAATGTTGCATTGTTTTATTTTAAAGCAATGGGGAAATGAATAAGCTGCTGAAATAGAAAATTCAGCCTTACTTTCAGTAAATATGTGTCAGAAAATAAAGCCTAATAAAAACATTTTACCCTTTCTGTTTAAAAAAGGAATTTAAAATGTTAGTCTCACACATGCTACAGTGCCTGCTTCATGACCCAGTGTAACCCATACAACAGGATTATCTATGTCCCAATAAAAAAAAAGTGTTTTTAATTTGTTAAGTGCATGGTCTCCCAACTGGAAGAAAAAGCACTTACCTGCTCCGCTGTCCGGCATGTAGACAGTTACAAGGTATGAGAAGACACATTTCCTCACAGAGACCTTTGAAAAAGAAAGAACAGAGTAGCCAACTCTGGATTTATAAACTAGGGCAGCAATTGTTAGGAAAACTCAGAAAGTACATCTTTACCAGTTCCTAACTGCTTTAAAGCCACCACTACCCGACTGCAAGGAATGACGTGGAATACGGCTAAACCCCAAAACTTGCTTGTAGATTAAATCAAAAATTTTCTTCAGACACCTAAACGCCACCTCCTCCATGCACTGAAGGTTGTGGGTAAGGGAGTGATACTAAGCAGATTAACTGCACAATAACATATCTAACCCTAGAAAGTTTTGGAAACTCATAAATAACTTACAAAATCCACCAATCCACTCCCAACCCTCCACTGTCAATGTGGATAACCAAACCCTGCAACTCCCCTTAATTGTTAAAGCCATTTGCTACTTATATTTTGTCGGATGCTCCACCACCCTGATTGACAAACTAATAAATGTCACGCATCCTGAAACTACAAATGTGGATCAGGCCCCACTAAAACAGCAAAGACCCAATAAAGAGAAGTTCAATTTTAGACCTGCACCCATCAATGTCATTAAGAAACACCTTAATAATAATAAAAATAAAAAAAACAGTCTGAACCTGATCAAATCCCAGCAATGCTGTTGAAGCTCAGTGCGCCGGCAATTGCTAAACCTGTCACAACCCTAATTAACAAATCCTTGATGTCTGGATACATACCGAAACTTTGGAAAACTGCAAGTAGTGACTATTCATAAAAGTGGGGAGTTAACCTTGGTTTCTAACCATCGCCCTATATCATTGCTCCCAGTATTGTAAAAAATCTTAGAAAAATGCGTCCATACACAATTATGCGAGTATTACCAACAATCTAACTATCTGACCCCTGACCAATCAGGTTTTTCGCCTGAATCACTCCACTTCAACTGCCCTCCTAAAATGCAACGACATCCAAACTGGCATGGAACAAGGAGACCTAACAGGAGCTATTTTCCTTGATTTTGCAAAGGCCTTTGACACAGTAGATCACAACATACTACTGCTGAAACTAAAAAACTCTGGTGTTGCTGATCGTCCGTTAACCTGGTTTCGATCATATGTATCAGATCGATCACAATATGTCTCCATTTCTGACAGCGACTCCCTCCCTCTCCCAGTCACGTGTGGTGTTCCCCAAGGTTCCATTCTCGGCCCCCTACTATTCACATTATTTATAAATGATCTGTCTAATGTCTGCAAATGCTCAACTGTACACATGTACGCAGATGACACGGAAATCTATGCAAACAATTCCGATCTGCCGCAGTTTGAAGCAGTGCTCCAAGACCAGTTCACAGACGTAGAAAAGTGGATCTCAAAAAACAAACTCTTCCTAAACACTGACAAAACTGTCACAATGATCTTTGGAACGGGACCTAAATTACACAAATTACAAAATTCCCATCTACGCATCAAAACAAAATCCAATTGCACGCTGACCTCAGTCCACTCTTTCAAATACTTGGGTATGTTGTTAGACCACAATCTATCTTTTGGCCTCCACATAGAAAAACTTGCATCTAAACTTTATCCAAAACTAGGTGCCCTGTACAGAAATAAATCTTGCCTCAGCCCTACAGTAAAGGAAAAGATTGTACAGCAAATACGGATGCCTATCATGGATTAAGGGGACGTAGTATACGCACCTGCACCGCAAACTCACCTTAATAAACTTAATACATTGTATAACTCGTTCTGCCACTTTGTGCTACAATGTAACTACAGGACCTACCATTGTGACATGCTAAAAGAACTAAACTGGCTGACGCTGGAATCCAGACGCACCCTCCATCTTTCCTGCCTTCTGTTTAAGAGCCTTCCTGGGAAGCTCCCACCCTACCTGAGCAGAATGCTCTCCCCAGCTATTCCCACCTCCTATAACCTCCGATCCAGTAGCAGCACATTATTTAGCCTGCCTCAATACAAAAAGAAAGCAGCTCGATCCTCCTTTTCCTACAGAGCACCACAATTATGGAATGACCTCCAGCACACTTTCAAACCTTCCCAAAGCCTAATTATCCTTTAAGAGATCCCTCTCTACATATCTCAAAACAGAATGCACCTGTCATGGTTGATTATATATTTCCTACCTGTTATAGGTTAAATTTTGTATATATTGTGTATTATTGTTTTTGAATTTTATTGTACCCTATTGTATCAATGCAATGTTTTGTGGACCCAGGACATACTTGAAAACGAGAGAAATCTTAATTTATCCTTCCTGATAAAATATTAAATAAATAAATAAATAATAACTGTGGTGCTCTTTGCCTCCTCCTGCTGGCCATGAGTGATATTCACAACAGTAATTACTCAAGCCGTGGACTCACCATATCATAGGAAAGAAAAACATAGTTTATAATGAGCATGTTAAAATATATTGTGACAAGAAACGAGATTGATTTAAAGCTGGTTAAATGTAAGGAAATGCATGTTTGTGCACAATGTATCCTGTGGGACAGATTTCTTACTAGTAGACACAGACAATCCCCTCAGATCTACTGGTGTACAGTGACATGGCAACAAAAAATATTCCTGTCTCAGCACAGGAATGTTCATTTGCTTTGTTTTTAAATGCCCTCTTGTATTTGCAAATGAAAAATGACTCATTTTATCTTAATGCAGAAAACTACTTGTCTTCTGTATGAAAGGGAAAAAAACAACAGCAGCAGCAAAGATATTAAATGGACATAAAAATACAAAGATATAAAGTATTAAAAATGTTCCAACATATAGGAGCATTTTATTGTTGCACTCTTGATCACATAACTATATACGGTATTTTAAAAGTCAGTTCTAGAGCAGCAATGCACTACTGGCAGCAAGCACATATGGCTCTAGCCATTGGCTCACTAGATTTAGCCAGCTAGCTCTCAGTAGTGCATTGCTGCTCTGGGGATGATTTTAAAGAGACATGAAAATCAAAATTAAACTTTCATGGTTCAGATTGAGCATATAACTTTAAGACGTTCGCTTTACTTAAGAAATTGCCTTTTATTATCCTTTGTTAAAAAGCACACCTAGTTAGTCTAATGAGTAGTAATGTACTACTGCAGCTAGATTATGATTGGTGACAACACATATTTTCCTCTTGTAATTGGCTCATCAGATGTGTTCAGCTACCAGTAGTAAAAGCAAACTGTATGTTTGCAATCTCTGCACTTTTACATCCCTTTAAACCAATTGACAGTTGACAGTCTTGTCCCTTCTTAGACCCAGGTACTTAGTGATCAGCATCAGACCCAGAGGAAGACCGGGCCTCTCATGCAGATGGTACCAGAACAATACAGGAGGAAACTAGAAGAAAAAATAAACATCCTTTAGATGAGCGGGTTGGCTGTGAGCCACGGATGTGTGTGGGAAACAGGAACCATAGCGGAGGGGCTGCACTCATTCTAATATATTCATCTGTACTCTTGGCATGGAACAGCACTGTGTACACTCCCAGCATGCAACCGCTCATATGGGGAGCCTTGCCTTAAAGTGACACCAAGTGGACAATATATATTTTCCCCAATCTACCATAATATCAAACTCATCTCTTTTTCTTGGTATCTTTCATAAAAACTTCAATGAGAGCATACTAAGGTAGTCCAACAGCATGCACGTGTCTTGGGCACTTTATGGCAGCTGGGTTAGTAACAATGTTATAAATACAAAACTCAATACATGCACATTCCTGATCCTACTTCAGTATGCTCTCATTGAAAAAAAAGCTTACCAGGTGCAGCAAGAAGCAAAAAAAGAAAAAGAAAAACAAGTCTATACACAACAGGGAGACTCCTTCACTGGCTAATCACACACACACCGTTGCTGGAGACTGCCAAGCAGACACATTTTGATCAAAAGCAGTCCCTCGAAACGCGTCCGTCTGGCTTGTGCGCACTCCTGTGGATTAGTGTCTTTGTGGCGTGTAGACTTATGTTGTTTGTATCTGCATTTTTGGATTTATAAAGATTATAATAAAGATTGCTTTTGATCACTGCTCCTCGTTGATTGGAGTTCATAGACTGCGGATTTTCGGGCTACGTGAGCAGTAACGTTTTCTGCTCGCTATGTCTGTGGGCAAGGAAAGTGCTGTGTGACCTGACAGAACCTCACACATCGCCGATAAACAGATAGGATGACTGGCACAAACAAGGTTAAATACAACCAACCATCTGCCAAGGGAAATAATCATTTGCAGAACCTTACACATATTAGCTGGTACTAAATAAATGTGCTAATTTCTGCAGCTGTAAATGGTTACAATTATAATATGTATAATGTGTGGGAGGAGCCAGCAATAACAAACATACAAACAAAAGCTATAAATCAGCTCCTGTTATACAGATATATTTCTCTCTGCACAAAGTCAGTAATAAAATTAGTTTCTTTATTTTTTTCCATATTATTTTAATGTCTATTACTTTTTTTGCTTTATAATGTTCCCGCCCTGAATAAACCTCATTTTGCTTGCATCTCAGTGAAAGTGTCAGTATACGGCGGTGTCCCTTTCAGACAGTTAAAACTGATGAATTGTGCACAAAAGTGTTTCCTGTTACAGCATCAATTTAAAACCCAACATTTAAAGGGACAACGTATTCAAAATTAAATCACACATTTTATTTAAATATAGAAACAAATGCGATGTACAATCATTTATTGTACCTGTTTTTCCCTGTAATATAATTTTTAAAATTGTGCTTTTCCCAAAGCCCAGAGTTGCAGGAATGTATAATGCAGCAGTTTATCTGACCCTGCTATATGCTACAAAGTGTCTGCTTCCATCAGGGCAGGAGCTTCTTTGGACTGGCCTCTGGGGCCCCATTACATATGCGGCGTCGCCCGCAAAAGCTGGCAACAACGGTTTTTGCGCGGTTTTGGTATCCTATATATAGCGCCGCATATAAATGCAGCACGTATATTTCACCCGTCGTCCGCAATTTTTACTCCCATAGGCTAACATGGGACCACGTTGTAAATCGGTATCCAATATCCAGCGCAAGGACTTACGTGGCGAAAATGGGAGAAATCTTACTCCAATTTTACCTCGCCATAAAAGGCAGCCGTAGCAAGCCTTGTGCAGAGTATGGGAGCACCGTAACTCCTGAAAATGCCTGCAAAAATAAACTAACACCTAACGCATGTGCAATGTCTATCTACCTGTCAACCGCAATCCCCCACCGCAATAACTAATAAAGTGTATTATATCCGCCATCAAACCCACACCGCAAGTAATAACTAAATTATTAACCCCTAAATCCGCCAACCACAACATCACAGACTACCTATTAAAACTATTAACCCCTATTCTGCCATTAACCCACAACGCAATAAACCCAATTAAAACTATTAACCCCTAATCCGCCATTAACCCACAACGCAATAAACCTAACCTAACCCCTAACCTAACCCTCCCTAAATGAACCCAAATTACCTCATTTACAAAATACTAAAGTTACTATTAAATTAAAAAAAACACTACTTTACAAATACAAGTCAAAAGTACAAAGTATAAATTAAAGGGACAGTCTAATCAAAATTCTGGAGTAGACTGTCCCTTTAAGCTACAATTACAGAAAATAAAAAAATCTAAGATTACAGAAAATAAAAAAAGAAAATTACCAAATGTTTAAAAAAATTATACCTAATCCCTATGAAAATAAAAAAGCACCCCAAAATAAAAACACCCCTACTCTAATAAACCACCAGTAGCCCTTAAAAGGGCTTTTTGCAGGGCATTGCCCCAAGATAATCAGCTCTTTTACAAGAAAATACACAAAGCCCCCCTCCCCCCCACTAAACCCCCCAAATAAAATAACCTAACACTAAAAACCCTAAACTACCCATTGCCCTGAAAAGGGCATTTGTTGGGCATTGCCCTTAAAAGGGCATTCAGCTCTTTTACTGCCCACCCTATCTAAATAAAATTAAAAAAAACAAACCTTAAAAAACCGCAAGTCTAAGCCGCAGGTTGCTACTCACCGTTCCTGAAGTCCGGCGGAAAAGGTCCTGTTCCAGGCAGTGGAGTCTTCTTCCAAGCGGCGACCTCTTCTTTCTTCTTCCTGGAACATCCTTCGTGGAGCGGAGCTGAAGACTGAATACCCACACTGCTGCCTGCATGCCAGGATACCTACCCTGCTACCAGTACCAGCATGCCAGGATAGTGATCCCCACCCTGCTGCCTGCATGCCGGGATAGTGATCCCCACCCTGCATGCCGGGATAGTGATCCTCACACTGCTGCCTGCATGCCGGGATAGTGATCCTCACACTGCTGCCTGCATGCCGGGATAGTGATCCCCACCCTGCTGCCTGCATGCCGGGATAGTGATCCTCACACTGCTGCCTGCATGCCGGGATAGTGATCCTCACACTGCTGCCTGCATGCCGGGATAGTGATCCCCACCCTGCTGCCTGCATGCCGGGATAGTGATCCTCACACTGCTGCCTGCATGCCGGGATAGTGATCCCCACCCTGCTGCCTGCATGCCAGGATAAGGATCCCCACCCTGCTGCCTGCATGCCAGGATAAGGATCCCCACCCCGCTGCCTGCATGCCAGGATAAGGATCCCCACCCTGCTGCCTGCATGCCAGGATAAGGATCCCCATCCTGCTGCCTGCATGCCAGGATAAGGATAACCATCCTGCTGCCTGCATGCCAGGATAAGGATAACCATCCTGCTGCCTGCATGCCAGGATAAGGATACCCACCCCGCTGCCTGCATGCCAGGATAAGGATACCCACCCCGCTGCCTGCATGCCAGGATAAGGATACCCACCCCGCTGCCTGCATGCCAGGATAAGGATACCCAACCCGCTGCCTGCATGCCAGGATAGTGATCCTCACACTGCTGCCTGCATGCCGGGATAGTGATCCTCACACTGCTGCCTGCATGCCGGGATAGTGATCCTCACACTGCTGCCTGCATGCCGGGATAGTGATCCTCACACTGCTGCCTGCATGCCAGGATAAGGATCCCCACCCTGCTGCCTGCATGCCAGGATAAGGATACCCATCCTGCTGCCTGCATGCCAGGATAAGGATACCCATCCTGCTGCCTGCATGCCAGGATAAGGATACCCATCCTGCTGCCTGCATGCCAGGATAAGGATACCCATCCTGCTGCCTGCATGCCAGGATAAGGATACCCATCCTGCTGCCTGCATGCCAGGATAGATACCCACCCCGCTGCCTGCATGCCAAGATAGATACCCACCCCGCTGCTTGCATGCCAGGATAGATACCCACCCCGCTGCTTGCATGCCAAGATAGATACCCACCCCGCTGCCTGCATGCCAAGATAGATACCCACCCCGCTGCCTGCATGCCAGGATAGACACCCACCCCGCTGCCAGCATGCCAGGATAGACACCCACCCTGCTGCCTGCATGCCAGGATAATGATACCCACCCTGCTGCCTGCATGCCAGGATAATGATACCCACCCTGCTGCCTGCATGCCAGGATAGTGATCCTCACACTGCTGCCTGCATGCCGGGATAGTGATCCTCACACTGCTGCCTGCATGCCGGGATAGTGATCCTCACACTGCTGCCTGCATGCCGGGATAGTGATCCTCACACTGCTGCCTGCATGCCAGGATAAGGATCCCCACCCTGCTGCCTGCATGCCAGGATAAGGATCCCCATCCTGCTGCCTGCATGCCAGGATAAGGATACCCATCCTGCTGCCTGCATGCCAGGATAAGGATACCCATCCTGCTGCCTGCATGCCAGGATAAGGATACCCATCCTGCTGCCTGCATGCCAGGATAAGGATACCCATCCTGCTGCCTGCATGCCAGGATAAGGATACCCATCCTGCTGCCTGCATGCCAGGATAAGGATACCCATCCCGCTGCCTGCATGCCAGGATAAGGATACCCACCCCACTGCCTGCATGCCAAGATAGATACCCACCCCACTGCCTGCATGCCAGGATAGATACCCACCCCGCTGCTTGCATGCCAGGATAGATACCCACCCTGCTGCCAGCATGCCAGGATAGACACCCACCCCGCTGCCTGCATGCCAAGATAGATACCCACCCCGCTGCCTGCATGCCAAGATAGATACCCACCCCGCTGCCTGCATGCCAGGATAGACACCCACCCCGCTGCCAGCATGCCAGGATAGACACCCACCCCGCTGCCTGCATGCCAGGATAATGATACCCACCCTGCTGCCTGCATGCCAGGATAATGATACCCACCCT
Source organism: Bombina bombina (assembly GCF_027579735.1). NCBI lineage: Eukaryota > Metazoa > Chordata > Amphibia > Anura > Bombinatoridae > Bombina > Bombina bombina. The sequence goes on from NC_069507.1 coordinate 246,726,909, forward strand.
GCTGCCTGCATGCCAGGATAATGATACCCACCCTGCTGCCTGCATGCCAGGATAGTGATACCCACCCAACGAACTGCATGCCAGGATAATGATACCCACCCTACTGACTGCATGCCAAGATAATGATACCTATCCTACTGACTGCAAGCCAAGATAATGATACCTACCCTACTGACTGCAAGCCAGGATGATACCCACCCTACTGACTGCATGCCAGGATAATGATACCTACCCTACTGACTGCAAGCCAGGATAATGATACCTACCCTGCTGCCTGCATGCCAGGATAATGATACCTACCCTACTGACTGCAAGCCAAGATAATGATACCTACCCTACTGACTGCAAGCCAAGATAATGATACCTACCCTACTGACTGCAAGCCAAGATAATGATACCTACCCTACTGACTGCATGCCAGGATAATGATACCTACCCTACTGACTGCATGCCAGGATAATGATACCTACCCTACTGACTGCATGCCAGGATAATGATACCTACCCTACTGACTGCAAGCCAGGATAATGATACCTACCCTACTGACTGCAAGCCAGGATAATGATACCTACCCTACTGACTGCAAGCCAAGATAATGATACCTACCCTACTGACTGCAAGCCAAGATAATGATACCTACCCTACTGACTGCATGCCAGGATAATGATACCCATCCTACTGACTGCATGCCAGGATAATGATACCTACCCTACTGACTGCATGCCAGGATAATGATACCTACCCTACTGACTGCAAGCCAGGATAATGATACCCACCCTGCTGCCTGCATGCCAAGATAATGATACCTACCCTACTGACTGCAAGCCAAGATAATGATACCTACCCTACTGACTGCAAGCCAAGATAATGATACCTACCCTACTGACTGCAAGCCAAGATAATGATACCTACCCTACTGACTGCAAGCCAAGATAATGATACCTACCCTACTGACTGCAAGCCAGGATAATGATACCTACCCTACTGACTGCAAGCCAGGATAATGATACCTACCCTACTGACTGCATGCCAGGCTAATGATACCCACCCTACGGACTGCATGTGCATATACAAAGCAGGTGACAAGAGAAAAATTAAGTCAACAAGTTCACTAGCATTTAGGAGAACCTCTTATATAAGACATTTTTATCACTAAACCTTAGCTCAAGCAGATTTCCTTACATGCAGGGCATGAAGATGACAAGGGCACAGCCATGATACAGACAAAGCGACTATATGTGTGTATAATGCTAATGTGGTAACCAGGTGACTAACGGCTCACGGGTCAGGCCAGGCAGAAAATAGATGGATTTATATATTGCTGGGAATAAAGGCGAGGCAAAGTCTCAATGCTTTCTACTGACTGTGCTGCAACCTCACTCAGTACTGCCAAAGCTATAGGAGGAGGAAACTATTCCACTATGGAGAATCTACATGTAAAGACATTGTATTATGAAATGCAGGTCAACTAGCTTGCAACATTTGTAAAAAAAAAAAGCTGTTTCAGACCTTAAGTCTCTAATAGCTCCAGAAAACCAACATATAACCCCTCAGATATAACTGGGTGCATTATGTATAGTATACACATATAACCCCTCAGATATAACTGGGTGCATTATGTATAGTATACACATATAACCCCTCAGATATAACTGGGTGCATTATGTATAGTATACACATATAACCCCTCAGATATAACTGGGTGCATTATGTATAGTATACACATATAACCCCTCAGATATAACTGGGTGCATTATGTATAGTATACACATATAACCCCTCAGATATAACTGGGTGCATTATGTATAGTATACACATATAACCCCTCAGATATAACTGGGTGCATTATGTATAGTATACACATATAACCCCTCAGATATAACTGGGTGCATTATGTATAGTATACACATATAACCCCTCAGATATAACTGGGTGCATTATGTATAGTATACACATATAACCCCTCAGATATAACTGGGTGCATTATGTATAGTATACACATATAACTGGGTGCATTATGTATAGTATACACATATAACCCCTCAGATATAACTGGGTGCATTATGTATAGTATACACATATAACCCCTCAGATATAACTGGGTGCATTATGTATAGTATACACATATAACCCCTCAGATATAACTGGGTGCATTATGTATAGTATACACATATAACCCCTCAGATATAACTGGGTGCATTATGTATAGTATACACATATAACCCCTCAGATATAACTGGGTGCATTATGTATAGTATACACATATAACTGGGTGCATTATGTATAGTATACACATATAACCCCTCAGATATAACTGGGTGCATTATGTATAGTATACACATATAACCCCTCAGATATAACTGGGTGCATTATGTATAGTATACACATATAACCCCTCAGATATAACTGGGTGCATTATGTATAGTATACACATATAACCCCTCAGATATAACTGGGTGCATTATGTATAGTATACACATATAACCCCTCAGATATAACTGGGTGCATTATGTATAGTATACACATATAACCCCTCAGATATAACTGGGTGCATTATGTATAGTATACACATATAACCCCTCAGATATAACTGGGTGCATTATGTATAGTATACACATATAACCCCTCAGATATAACTGGGTGCATTATGTATAGTATACACATATAACCCCTCAGATATAACTGGGTGCATTATGTATAGTATACACATATAACCCCTCAGATATAACTGGGTGCATTATGTATAGTATACACATATAACCCCTCAGATATAACTGGGTGCATTATGTATAGTATACACATATAACCCCTCAGATATAACTGGGTGCATTATGTATAGTATACACATATAACCCCTCAGATATAACTGGGTGCATTATGTATAGTATACACATATAACCCCTCAGATATAACTGGGTGCATTATGTATAGTATACACATATAACCCCTCAGATATAACTGGGTGCATTATGTATAGTATACACATATAACCCCTCAGATATAACTGGGTGCATTATGTATAGTATACACATATAACCCCTCAGATATAACTGGGTGCATTATGTATAGTATACACATATAACCCCTCAGATATAACTGGGTGCATTATGTATAGTATACACATATAACCCCTCAGATATAACTGGGTGCATTATGTATAGTATACACATATAACCCCTCAGATATAACTGGGTGCATTATGTATAGTATACACATATAACCCCTCAGATATAACTGGGTGCATTATGTATAGTATACACATATAACCCCTCAGATATAACTGGGTGCATTATGTATAGTATACACATATAACCCCTCAGATATAACTGGGTGCATTATGTATAGTATACACATATAACCCCTCAGATATAACTGGGTGCATTATGTATAGTATACACATATAACCCCTCAGATATAACTGGGTGCATTATGTATAGTATACACATATAACCCCTCAGATATAACTGGGTGCATTATGTATAGTATACACATATAACCCCTCAGATATAACTGGGTGCATTATGTATAGTATACACATATAACCCCTCAGATATAACTGGGTGCATTATGTATAGTATACACATATAACCCCTCAGATATAACTGGGTGCATTATGTATAGTATACACATATAACCCCTCAGATATAACTGGGTGCATTATGTATAGTATACACATATAACCCCTCAGATATAACTGGGTGCATTATGTATAGTATACACATATAACCCCTCAGATATAACTGGGTGCATTATGTATAGTATACACATATAACCCCTCAGATATAACTGGGTGCATTATGTATAGTATACACATATAACCCCTCAGATATAACTGGGTGCATTATGTATAGTATACACATATAACCCCTCAGATATAACTGGGGTGCATTATGTATAGTATACACATATAACCCCTCAGATATAACTGGGTGCATTATGTATAGTATACACATATAACCCCTCAGATATAACTGGGTGCATTATGTATAGTATACACATATAACCCCTCAGATATAACTGGGTGCATTATGTATAGTATACACATATAACCCCTCAGATATAACTGGGTGCATTATGTATAGTATACACATATAACCCCTCAGATATAACTGGGTGCATTATGTATAGTATACACATATAACCCCTCAGATATAACTGGGTGCATTATGTATAGTATACACATATAACCCCCTCAGATATAACTGGGTGCATTATGTATAGTATACACATATAACCCCTCAGATATAACTGGGTGCATTATGTATAGTATACACATATAACCCCTCAGATATAACTGGGTGCATTATGTATAGTATACACATATAACCCCTCAGATATAACTGGGTGCATTATGTATAGTATACACATATAACCCCTCAGATATAACTGGGTGCATTATGTATAGTATACACATATAACCCCTCAGATATAACTGGGTGCATTATGTATAGTATACACATATAACCCCTCAGATATAACTGGGTGCATTATGTATAGTATACACATATAACCCCTCAGATATAACTGGGTGCATTATGTATAGTATACACATATAACCCCTCAGATATAACTGGGTGCATTATGTATAGTATACACATATACCCCTCAGATATAACTGGGTGCATTATGTATAGTATACACATATAACCCCTCAGATATAACTGGGTGCATTATGTATAGTATACACATATAACCCCTCAGATATAACTGGGTGCATTATGTATAGTATACACATATAACCCCTCAGATATAACTGGGTGCATTATGTATAGTATACACATATAACCCCTCAGATATAACTGGGTGCATTATGTATAGTATACACATATAACCCCTCAGATATAACTGGGTGCATTATGTATAGTATACACATATAACCCCTCAGATATAACTGGGTGCATTATGTATAGTATACACATATAACCCCTCAGATATAACTGGGTGCATTATGTATAGTATACACATATAACCCCTCAGATATAACTGGGGCATTATGTATAGTATACACATATAACCCCTCAGATATAACTGGGTGCATTATGTATAGTATACACATATAACCCCTCAGATATAACTGGGTGCATTATGTATAGTATACACATATAACCCCTCAGATATAACTGGGTGCATTATGTATAGTATACACATATAACCCCTCAGATATAACTGGGTGCATTATGTATAGTATACACATATAACCCCTCAGATATAACTGGGTGCATTATGTATAGTATACACATATAACCCCTCAGATATAACTGGGTTGCATTATGTATAGTATACACATATAACCCCTCAGATATAACTGGGTGCATTATGTATAGTATACACATATAACTGGGTGCATTATGTATAGTATACACATATAACCCCTCAGATATAACTGGGTGCATTATGTATAGTATACACATATAACCCCTCAGATATAACTGGGTGCATTATGTATAGTATACACATATAACCCCTCAGATATAACTGGGTGCATTATGTATAGTATACACATATAACCCCTCAGATATAACTGGGTGCATTATGTATAGTATACACATATAACCCCTCAGATATAACTGGGTGCATTATGTATAGTATACACATATAACCCCTCAGATATAACTGGGTGCATTATGTATAGTATACACATATAACCCCTCAGATATAACTGGGTGCATTATGTATAGTATACACATATAACCCCTCAGATATAACTGGGTGCATTATGTATAGTATACACATATAACCCCTCAGATATAACTGGGTGCATTATGTATAGTATACACATATAACCCCTCAGATATAACTGGGTGCATTATGTATAGTATACACATATAACCCCTCAGATATAACTGGGTGCATTATGTATAGTATACACATATAACCCCTCAGATATAACTGGGTGCA